>NW_025799122.1:0-32172 GCF_021613505.1 Equus quagga
GGACTGACACTACTCAACTTCAAGACTCAGTAGGCTACAGTAATCAAGACCGTGTGTTATTGGCGAAAGAATAAACAAATAAATCAATGGAATAGAACAGAGAGCCCAGACATAGATCCTCATATAGTCATCTGATCTTTGACAAAGGAGTAAATGCAATACAATGGAGCAGGAATTTGACAATTGGAGCTGGAACAACTGACATCCACGTGCAAAAGAAAAGAATCTAGAAACAGACATTACACCCTTCCCAAAAATTAACTTAAAATAAATTATAGAGCTAAATGTAAAACACAAATTATAAAACTTCTAGAAGATAACAAAGGAGAAACCTTGGGTATGGTGATGACTTTTTAGATACAAAGGCACAATCCATGAAAGAAATAATTGTAAGTTGAACTTCATTAATATTCAAAAATCTGCTCTCTGCTAAGCACAATGTCGGGAGAATGAGAAGACAAGCCACAGACTGGCAGAAAATATTTGCAAAAGGCATATCTGATAAAGGACTGTTATTCAAAATGGGCAAAGAACTGTTAAAATTCAGCACTAAGATAACAATCTGATTAAGAAATGGGCCAAAGACCTTGAGAGACACTCACCAAAGAAGATACATAGATGGCAAATAAGCATATGAAAAGATGTGCTACATTGTACGTCATCAGGGAATTGTAAATTAAAACAGCAATGAGATACTACTACACCTCTATTAGAATGGCCAAAATCCAGAACACCGACAACACCAAATGCTGGTGAAAATGTAGAGCAACAGGAACTCTCATTCGTTGCTGGCGGGAATGCAAAGTGGTATAGCTACTTTGAAAGACAGTTTGGAGGTTTCTTACAAAGCTAAACATAGCTTTACTGCCTGTTCTGGTAATTGCACTCCTTGCTATTTACCTATGGGAGCTGAAGACTTACGCCCACACAGAAACCGGCACACAGATGTTTACAGTAGGTTTACTCATAGTTGCCAGAACTTAAGAAGAAACCAAGATGTTCTTCAGGAAGTGAATGGATGAGTCAACTGTGGTTCATCCAGACAATGCAATACTATTCAGTACTAAAAAGAAATGAGCTTTCCAGCCATGAAAAGACCCAGAGGAAACTTAATGATGTATATTGCTAAGTGACAGAAGCCACTCTGAAAAGGCTACGTGCTGTATGATTCCAACTATGTGATATTCTGGAAAAGGTAAGACTATGGAGACAGTAAAAGATCAGTGGTTCGGCGGGGAGATGAATAGCCAGAGCACAAACAGAGGATTATTAAGGCAGCGAAAATAGTCTGTATACTACTATAAGGGTAGATACATGTCATCATACATTTGTCCAAACTCATAGAATGTACAACACCAACAGTGGGCCCTAATGTAAACTATGGACTCCGAGAGTTAATGATGTGTCAATATAGGCTCATCAGTTGCAACAAATGTACCACCTGGTGGAGGATGCTGATGGTGGGGGAGACTGTGCATATGTGGCGGCAGGAGGTACATGGGAAATCTCTATACTTTCTGCTCAATTTCGCTGTGAATCTAAAACTGCTCTAAAAAATAGTCAATAAAAACAAACAAAAACCTACTATGAGCAGGAGTCAGCAGAAACAACAAATGGCAGAATTTGCCCTCTGAATGCTTCAGATACCAAACCGTGTTCAGTGTGACTCTAAAATGAGTGCGTTTAAATCAAACAGAAATGAGAAACACCGCCACTGAACTTAAAAAACAATAGACTGTTTATAAAGCAGATTAGGCACAGTTTATGGGAGAATTAGGGAACATCAAGTTAGAGCTGAGGCAAAAGACAGGAAGATGGAAAATATGAAAGAGAGGGCTAAGAGTCATGGAGGAGAGAACGCAAACGTCCAACCGAGGAATATTTGGAGTTCAAGAAGGAATGGAGGAGCGGCAATATTAAAAAGGATAAAATCTGATAATTTCTCTGAACAAATGAAATACAGGAGACCTCAGGCCAGGAATCAGTGAGCGCCCAGCAATGTGAGGAGTATGCAATGAAAGTCCCTCTAAGCAGAGAGGACCAAGGATATAAACCACCTCCGAAGACATTTTCCCTTTGGCAGATGAAAGACTTGCTTATAACTGTGGCTTTAGTGATAAAATGTCTCAGTGTTTGCCATTTCCTCTCTCTCTAGGGAGCTGCCCTTTCAATAGAGGCATCTTTGTTGTGCTGAGGGAAGGCTGATTCAACGCATATGGCAGCCAGTGGATTTTCACTGTCATACCTTCTCCTTTTCCACTTCCTCCTCTGTAATGAGGATTTGTCTAGTTGGTTTGAGGCTGTCTCATTAATTAGTGTGTTTGGGGGAGTGAGTTAGAATGAGTGAGGTTCCTCAATCAGACACGCATGCTGCAGGCCTTTGCTCGGGCTCATGGAGGGGATAGTCTGGGCCGTGCACCGATGGCTTGTTCCAGCCCCATCCTGCCCAGAGCCTGGGTCAATGCAAGTGCACACACCCGCCCGGGCCTCAGCTGTCATTTCCCTTAGGCTTCATGAGCAAAAACCCAACACGAACGAAAACACGGTTGCAGGGTGGATACTTAGTGCGACCCATTTCCAAACCTTTGTTGGAAGCAGTGAATAAAACAGCTTTGTAAAAGAGGCACTAGGCAGGAATAAAGCACACAGCCTGTCCCGGGGTGGGGTGGGAGGGCCAGTCTGAGGCTGGGCTGTGACAGCTCTGACGTGGGGCTCCTTTCTGCTCCCTCTAGTGCTGAGATTACCATAGAGGAGCCGTGCTTACAGCCCATCTTCCTTGGGCCAGGCTTTGAGTGCAGGCACAGGATTGGGGAAGGGGACTCTTGAGAAGGAGTATTGAGTGAATGAAGAGCAACTCAGGTTCTGCCAACAGGCACACAGTTCCTGTCTGTCCACCCGTGGATTCGTTCACTCCGTAAATCTTGGCTGAGCCTCACTCTGTGCCAACCATGTGCTGGGCGTCAGGCACACAGAGCTGCCAGGCTGGCCCAGCCCTGCTCTTCTGAAGCTTACTGACTGTCTAGGTTTTGGTCTTCCCAAAGCTGACCTTGAGACAGGGATTAGGGTGAAATAGTTCATCCGGAAGGTGAAACTAGGCAGCCCCAGTAGGGAAGGGGGCAGGAGACAATGAAGACTGTGATCATGAGTGGGGTTTTCTGGGGCTCCATCCTGATGTGGCCCTTGGAGTGACTGTGCAGAGCCCACCTCAGCCTTGTTGCCCTGATTAGCAAGGATGCTGGGGTAATCGTCCTTCACGGGGTGCTACTGGGGGCAGTCCCTCCCCACGATATCAGGCCTGGCCAGTTTACTCCTGGGGCCTGAGAACGTGATCAGAGAGTTGCAGTTGCCGAGGTAGGAAGCCATGCATGTGTTTGGGAACTGTCTACAGATGCTGCAGGTGCCCTGGATGGGCTGGTGGGCAGCCCACAGACAGTGCCAGCATCTGGTAAGGGGAACAGCTAAAATGCAGTAAACCAGCAGGCAAATGAACAGTTACAATGGTGGGAGGTGCCTTGGAGGGAACCATCAGGGAGCTGGATTCAGTAGGAGAAGCAAGGATCTCCTTCAAATGGGGGGTGTCTGTGTCTGGGAGGGGTCCCCAGTGAGCAAGCAGGAACCTGCAGTCATACCTCCCTGGGAGACTCATTCTTGCCTTTGCCCAGAGCCTCAGTGGTGACGTGTGAGCCAGGACTGTGATCATACATGTCTTCACTTCTGCTAGGAATTGTTTAAAAGCACATTATCATTTGACATCAGATAGTTTTTTCAATTGCCAGTAGATGACCTAATGCTTATTGCTGGAAACGAAACTCACCAAGAGCTCCTGCTTGCCCTTAGTGACCGCTCCCATGATCTTTTGGCTGACATGGCCTGCATCATTGACCCTCACCCCACTCCATGCCCCAGCAGCGCACCTGCTCCGCCTGCCAGTGTCTGCCCCGCCACCTGAGGAGACCACGTAGACTCTCTCTGGTTTCTCCTCTCTGCCCCAGGGATCCCAGCACAGGTGCTGGATGCTGTGCCCTCTCGAGTTTAATTTGGTCCTGGTCTTTGACTTACAAATGGCAGGGTGGCCATGAGCCCTTTTGATGGGCTGAAGTGAGAGGAGCTGAGGAGGAAGAGGGGAGGGAAAAAAGAGGAGAGAGGAGAGAGACAGGTATAAGCTTGCAGAAGGGGGAGGAGAAATACATTCCTTGGGGCCAAAATGTTACCTGGGTTCCTACCTGGGATTTCCCTATTATCTCAGGACCTAAAGAGAAGAGACCAACCAGGGGTGCTTGAGCGCCTCTCACAGAAAGCTGCCTCCAGCCCACAACACCATTGCTTGGCAGCAATTGGAGCAGTGCACGATTAAGACCTTTACAAGCCCTAAGCACTTGGAACAAAAAGAAAAAACAAAAGCAATACTAAACCCTAGACAAGTGTAAGGAACCCCTTGACATTGTCATTTTCCCCATCATGACTTTACTACTTCAGGCCTGACGGTCTGGGTTTGGATCCTGACCTCCCCACTTCCTGCCAGACTAGTCACAGCTCTGTGCCTTGCTTTTCTCATCCACAAAATGGAGATGATGATAGGACCTCCCTCATTATGGTTGTCACAAGTGTTAAGTGAATTGATATGTGTGAAACACAGCACAGCGCCCAGCAAAGAGCAGGTGCTCCACTGTTGGGGCCAATTAGTTTTATTACTAATATATTTTTTGATATGTAACATTTTAAAATAAAATGTTCTCCCTTCTGATTTTGGTGCCCTGATTTATCGGTTCCCTAACATCACATCTGGCTGCTAACCATTCTCCTCGCACTGACCTTGAGCACTCCTCATGGTTCCTCAGAGCAGCTGAGAGTAACGGGGGGTTGTCTCTGACCACATTCATTAAACAAACGAGGACATGTGGTTCATGAAGCATTGCTAGAAGACCCTGGTTGTCAAACCTGAGTGGTCAGGATAGTACCCTGCAGGGCTTGTAATCACATAGATTGCTGGTCCCACCCCCAGAGGCTCTGAGTCAGTGGGTTTGGCTGGTGTCCACAGTTTGTATTTCTACCATGTTCCCAGGTGCTGCTTCTGCTGCTGCTGCTCCAGGGCCCACACTCTGAGAGCCACTGGTCTCGAGTGAGGAGACCAGTCCAGAAGCCAGCTGAAATGCACTGTCTTGGAAGGTAAAGAGCATTTTTCTGGGGGATGTGATAATTAGTAAGACTTGGTCCTGGGTACCTGAAGCCAAGTGAAGGATGACAACAGATTCAGAAGAACTGGAGGGCAGGACAAGATGGCATAAGGAGCATCAAGTCCTGCAGGAGTTCGGAAGAGAGTTTCCAGCTGGGTGAGAGGATCTGGACTGGGCCTCCGCGGCCAGTGACTGCAGTCCAGCACCTGGCCTTCAAGTGCAGTGTGGTGGTCTTCAAACACGTGCTCTTGCCGTAGAGAGGTGTCTCCTGTGGTCTGTCCCTGAAACCAGGTGTGCTGTGGCTGCTTAGACCACAGCAGGGCCCACTTGTCGATTTGGCACAGCAGGCATGGTGCCCAGGGCCCATACTTTTAGGGCTCATGAACATGTTTTAATTTCTTTTAAAATCAAAGGAAAGAAGAATTTGATAATAATGAATCCAGACTGGATTACATTTAAATAACGTAGTCATAAAACGTAATCTTAATATTTCTTTGGAGGAAGGGGCCCATGAAGGCAAGAATTCCGAGGACCCTAAAAAGTCATAAGGTGGTCCTGCCAAGTGAGTGTGATGGAAGCGATGCCCTGTGACTTCTGAAGCTGGGTCAGCAAAGGCCACACAGCTTCCGCATGGTTCTCTTAGGACGCTCCCAACTGCCCCGAGTTGGCCTTGCTGGAGAGGCATGAGGCCCATCAGTTGTGGGCATAGGAGCCAGCCACCTCGGACATCCAGCCCAGCTCAGCCCTCACAGGACCAAAGACAGATGGCAACCACACAAGGGGCTCCAAGCCAGAACAGTCCAGTGGAACTCTCCGCAAATTTCTGGTCCACAAAACAGTGACCAAAATAAATGGTTTATTTGAAGCAGGTACATTTTGGGCTAATTTTTTGCAACATAATTCTAACCAGAACATTCAGCCAGGGAAGGGAGCTCAGAGGCTGGTTCTTTCGTAGGGTGACGAACAGATCGGTAGGTCCTGATCCCAGCAACTCCCGCAGTTTGGGTGAGTTTTATAAGAAACTGGGTCACTGACTCCTGATAGCCCACCTAGTCATTGAGAGCCCGGTGCGCAGAAGGAAGGAGACAGGAGTGTGCACTGCCTGTGGCAGTGGGGTGCTGCTGGGAATTTGAAGTTAGGAGCAACAGAGCTGTGCTTTACAGGGATCACTGTGGTGTGGAATAAAGATGGATTGGTGGGGGTTTGGGGAGGGGCACGGAGAAGGTGGGGAGACATCAGCAGTGGAAGCCAGTGCCTAGGACAGAGTTCTTGGGTGCAAACCACAGAAACGACATCCAGCCAATTTATGCAGCAAAGGAGTTTACTGAATGGCATCGTTTTTTTTTTTTTTTTCCAACTGATGCAAGGCTGGAGAAAAAGAGCAGGGCCATGGTGGGCCAGGCATCTGTGAACGAGGCCGGATCCTGCCAGGGAACAGTGGGGAGGGTGCCAGGGTATGCAGAGCAGCCACTGGACACTCACCACTGCTACTGTACAAAAATCTCTACCTCCCCCTCGCTCCCTGGGTGGTGGCCATAGGGGACAACTGAATTGCCAGGGAGTGGGAAGAGAAAGCATCTGCTCCCTTGTTTTTGTAGGGACCATCTCTGTAGGACACCCCAAAACTGAGGTTTGGATACTGAGTAGCCCAGACTGAAACATAAGTTCTACTCCAGCAAGTGAGAGCTTGGCCTGGTCCCAGTATGGCGATGGGCAGGGAGAGGGGACAGTGGCTATGCGAGGATTTGAGGAGGGACTTGGGGTAGCTGGTGGCCCAGAGTCAGGCTTTAGCCCCACAGTGTTTGGGTTCGAATCCTGGCTCTGCCACTTGGCAGTGGGGCTGGCAGTCGGCACTTTATGTGACTATTTGACTTCCCTCGGTCTTTGCTTCCTCGCCTGAAAGATATGGACACTAACTGTATCTACCCTACTGTTGTGGTCAGGAAGAATCGTGGGCATTTTGATAAGGTGTTACAAAGGTAGCTGTCCACAGGAAGACTCCCAGAGGTGTCAGCTGTTGTTTTACTCATTATTTTCAGTAACTGGAGGTAGACCTGGGGGGGGACTGAGGAGTCAAGGATAACACGTGGGATTCTGTTTGGGCCTCTGGGAGTGGAGGTAAAGAAGACTTGGGGAGATGCAGACCTGAGGGGGAAGAGGATGCTTTCGGCACTGGTGGCTGCGTTTCCATGCTTCTGGGAAACTCTGGGACAGATGTCCAGGAGGCCATAGGAGCTATGGGCCTGGGCTTCAGAAGCACATCCCAGGCTGGATCCAGGTTTGGGAGTTCTTGGCAGGCAAATGGTGACTGCACCGTGGGATTCCATGTGAGGGAGAGAGAAGGGTGCTTCAAGGGAGCCCGGAAAACACAATGTGTCAGTCTGGGTTTCCTCAGAAGACTCTGAGTCTAGCACTCCAGGATCAGTTGTTTATCTGGGAGATGATTTTGGGCGACACCAGTATGGGTGTGGGGAAGCAAGATGGGAACAGGTCCCTAGAAACAGCAGAGACAGGGTCTGGATGCATGAGCTTTATTGGGGTAGAGAGGGCTCAGGGGTGAAAGAGGCCAGAGAGGAGGGGAGGAGCTGCGCAAAGATCTGCCCGTAAGGCCAGTTGAGCCTTGGCCTGATCCATGAACAGAGAGGGGTTTGGAGCAGAAATGGCTCTGCAGAGTGTAGCTGTGGAGGCAAGGGAGCAGCCCCCTCTCATGCCTCATGTACCAGCAGAGGAACCATGTGTGTGGGTGGTGTGGCCTGGGTTAGGGGCTTCTGTTAGCAGAGGGTAATTCTGCAGGTTAGGGGAAAAGGTGAGCTGTTAGCAGCCTACATTGAGGTGGTCGGCAAGAACCCAGGAAACGGGGTCTGGGCAGGCTGCCCACAGCACTTAGGAAGAAAGCAGTATGGGATGTGATAATCAGCAACTAATTGATGCACAACCCTGCTGGGGGCCTCTGAGAGGAAGACAGGAATGCATGCCCAAGTTAGTCCACTCTAGACCTGGGCTGGGGTATTTATACTCCAGCTCCTGCCAGTCTCTTGTCCAGGGCTTCTTGGACGTGTTTATCCTTAGCAACCGCTGCTAGTGGGCAATGTGAACTCTGGAGACCAGAGAAAGTTCCAAGGCGAAGATGTGCAGGTGTGGACACTGGAGGCCAGGCAAGCCCGGCAGTGGCACGGTCAGAGTAGGAGACGTGGACAGGGCAAAATAGCATCAGCTACAGCCACCTTTAAATGGCCACAAAAGCAGCCGAGAAGGAGCAGAGAGGAGGGAGGAAAATCAGAAGAGGAATGGAGCCACAGGACTCCTTTGTGCAGAAACGGCGATACATTCTATTCACGCGTGTGCATCCCACTGCTATTGTATCTGTAATTTCTAGGGCCAGTCTGGCTAGAGGAGGCTCCGAAAAGCCCAAGGCGGGTCTCTGCTGAGCCGCTCACACCCAGTCCAGTCTCAGTCTGGCTCAGCGAAGAGCTGGGAGGCGCGAGGGGCTGGGGCGAGTGGAGCGCATATGCGTGGTTGGCGACAGAGAGGGCCTGGAAACCTTCCCTGGAAAATAATGAGCGGAGAAAGCCTCACTGATTAGTTAAACCCCGGATAATCCTGGCTGATGAAGGCAGATCCGGACCCCTTAACGGATTTAGGGTTCCAAACGGGTCCGGGTGGTGACTTGGGGCGGGGCCGCTCTCGAGGGCTGGCTCTGGTGCAGACTTGTCTGTGGGGGGCGGGGGGGGGAGGGCTGGGAAGAGCCTGCCTCCCCCCTGCCCGGGCGTGGAGGACTTGCCCAAACGTGGGCGCCCACTGCATGGTCCAGGCATCTGCCGGGCGCAGGTGACGCGCGAGCAGTGGGTGGCTCCGGGGCCCGCTTCCTCGCTCCTTCTCAAATCTCCTGAGCGGCTGGAAGCCCTTCCCCCACCTGGGCCAACGCTAAGAGAAGCGCTTCGTCCTGCCCGCGCCGATGCGTCCCATCCGTCTGAGCCGAGGATGTGAGCTGATCCCGCAAAGTCCGGCGCTGGAGTGGACGCTCGACCCCCGCAGCAGCGGGGGGTGGGGGTGGGGGCATGGACTGGCGCGGCGGGGGTGGGATGGTGGAGGAGAGGCGCTTCTCACTGGGGAGGGGCAGTGAAAGTGCCTGCGCTCCCGCCGCTGGAAGAGGCCCCAGGGTTCAGCTCTCCCCGCGCCCTGGTCTTGCCAGCCCCTTCCTGAAGATGGGGCGGGAGGAGGTGTTAGGAACTCCTCTAAACAGGAATTGCAGAGTCCCCTTAGAGCTCCAACCCGGGCTCCTTCTCTCCGGTCTCTGCTTCGCTTTCCTGGTTTCTCTCTCCCTGTCCGGTGTGAGCGGGTTAATAAGCTTCAGTTTCTTTCATCTGCAAAATGGGTTTTGTAAGATCCTTCCGAAGGGTTTGGAAAGCTGTGTGTTCTTGGCTCTGCGCGGCGCTCACCGTGTGGGGTGGCCCAAGTGGGGCTCCTCTCGCCTGGCCTTTTGGTACCTCAGGGTCCCTGGCCATCTATTTGCGGGCTGTCCTCTCGGTGAGCTGCTGCCTCCGCTGGCACAGGCTAGGGAACGGAGACTCTAAGACCCTGCCCAGGTGTGGGGGCGCCGTCTGCGCTCGGCCGCGAAAGCCGGTGAACCGCCTCTGAGACCCTCCGCTTGCGAGTGACCCGGGTTGGGCCACCTTAGGGCCAATTGTCCTGCCTGCCCTGGATTCGGTCGGTAAATGTGTGGATCGCTAGGTTTCCTCCTTAACTGCAGCCCCAATTCTCATCTACAAACGACTACTCAGCCGGGCAAAGAGCCGGAGCACGTAGGCGGGTCCTGTGCTCCCCACGCCTTCCCCTGAACTCAGAGAGAAATTTGGGGAGAAATTCCTGGCGGAGCCAAAAACCACGCCAGCGTCTAAAGCCGCCCCCGACCCGGAGCAATTCACAGAGCAATTATCCCAAAGGAAAGTTATTGTTTTGCTAATCCCGAGAACAGCTTGCGAGGGGAGATTTGAGTCTTCCTCTAATAATGGAAAGTTAAGACCTAGCCTTGCAATTATCTTTATCGGAAGCCCCTCGTTTAATCTGCATGGGTAGCAGAGGGCCAGCTCCAAGGCGCCGCGAGCCGGAGACCCGCTTGCTGAGTCGGGCTCCGGCCGGGCGTGCGCGCCGCTGGCGGCGCGGCTGGCCTGGGCGAGCGGCCGCCTCCCGCGGGGTGACCTCAAACTGCTGGGCCGTCAGGAGCTGCGACCGAAGAGATTCTGCTTCGGGGGCTCTGTGTTTGAGAAGGGTGGGCTCAGGGCTCCGGGCGATTCGGGTTGGGCGGGCCCAAATTTGCCGCATGCGAGCCCAGGGCGGCTCACCCCCGTGCTTGGGCGCCAACGTTAATATGGGCTTTTCACGTGAAAATCAGGCTCTCTTTAAATAATCGTTAAATCGGACAATAATTTGTTGGCCTCCGTGAAGAGAGGTGGGTCCCAGCAGACAGGCCCTTGATTTCCAATTTACTGCCCTCCTCCCCTTTAGGGTTGCCAGATAAAATAGTGATACATATCATACTAAAATTGTATGTTTATCTGAAATTCAAAGTTCACTGGACCTCCTGTAATTTAGTTTGCTAAATCGGGAGCCCTTTCCCATCACTCTCCTCCCGTCTCTCTCTCTCCTTGTTCTTCCCCCGGCTGGTGTGGATTTTGCGACCCCCTACAGACCCGCCGTTAGAGCCCTGGGGGATGGACTTGGCTGGAGGAGGAGTGGGCACGGATTAAATAAACGGGGATTTTCGGGGAAGGCCCTCGTGGCTCCGCAGGTGGAGTTGGAGGTCTGGCGGGGGTCATACTGGTGGTAGCAGTGGGAGTGTGGCTGGGAGTGGGGCCCTAGATCTTAATGCGCGGCTGGAGGGTGGGAGGGAGGCTTAAGGGCAGCTGCGAGCCGGGCTGCCACCCAGAGAATCTGGAAGGGAATCTGGAACCTGCGGCTTTTAGCTGACCGGCAGATAGCGGGGTCGCTGTCTCCTCCCTGCTTGGCTCCCACCGAAAACCGGGGTGGGGGTGGGCGGGGGGACAGCTGGAGAGGAGAGGGGAGAAGGAGGAGACTGCAGCTGGGAGGGCGGCAACCGAAGGGAGGGGAAGTGGTGGCGTCCCCATCTCGCGGGGTCCGGAGCAACGACGCGTCCGCGCCCGGCTGATTGGAGCCCTCCTGGCCTTCCGGGCCCGACGGGAGGTCCAGTCGTATAAAGCGCCCTCTGAGCTGAGCTCCCTCTGCAAAGGTGACCTAGGGAGGGTCAAGCCTAGCCGACTAAGAAGCCATGACAGGCCGGGACGCGCTTTCCGACGGGCGCTCCAGGAGCAGGGCGCTGGTGCCTGGTGGCTCCCCCACCGGTCCGCGCCCCCGAGGCTTCGCCATCACTGACCTGCTGGGCCTGGAGGCTGACCTGCCGTCGCCTGCCGGCCCCGGGCCGGGATCGGGCTGCGAGGGCCCGGCGGCCACGCCCTGCCCGGATCCAGGGCTCGGCGGCCCCTGCCTGGCGCGTGGGGCCCTCCCGCTGGGGCTCGGCCTCCTCTGCGGCTTCAGCGCGCGGCCGCCCGTGGCCGCTCGGGCGCCCTGCCTGCTCCTAGCCGATGTGCCGTTCCTGCCGCCCGAGGGGCCGGAGCCTGCTGCCCCGCAAGCCCCGAGCCGCCCGCCTCCCGCGCTGGGCCGCCAGAAGCGCAGCGAGAGCGTCTCGACGTCCGGTAATCAGGCCAGGCCAGCCCATCCCGCCCCTGCCCCTGTTCCCTCGGCCTTGGGCCGTGCAGGGGTAACACGCCGTCGCCCCCACCCCCAGCATCCCAGATCTAAAGGCAGCCGGGACCCTGGAGCCTGGCCCCGTCGGGGGAGGCGTGTTCTCGCAGCAGCATCCCCGCCCCTTGCCTCTGCCCATCCCTCCCTCTCCTCCGGGATCTGGTCGCCGCAGCCTTGCGGATAACAGCGTCACCCGGCCCCGGACCTACCTGGGGATCTCGGCGACCCAGCAGCAGTTACCCGAGGGCCTTTCCGCCAGCGCCCCGCGCGACTCTCGGCCTCTGGGAACGGCGTAGGTCGGAGGCCTGGGCCGGTCTTGTTGGCCAGCAGCACAGAACCCTGTATTGGCCGGCGCTCAGACGTTTTCTGAAGTGATTGAATGATTGACAGGTCCTTGGAGGTCGGGAGGCCTGGAACTGTCCGTCTCCCGAGGTGCTGAAAAGGGAGTCCGGGTACCGTGCTTTTCTCCTCGCGCCGCCCTCGCTCCTCCCCACACGTGAGAAACAACCTCGCCAATTTCACTGTAATTATGCTCAGTGTTTTGTCGTGAGCCCGCCTATTTCCTCAAAGAAGTCGAGGTGGATTATGGGGAAACAGAAGGAAGCAATGAAATTCTGTAAAGGACAAGGGCCGAGAAATCAAGAGTTTTGGGTGTGGGGAAGAAAATGGAGAATTACGCAAGAAAACGTGAACTGAGAGAAACTATGTAGTAGAACCTAGAGCTTAGCATCCAGACAGCCAAGGCAAAAAGAGTCCGCGAGGCCTCCACTAATAATACGAGGGTGCATGCCAGAGCATCAGGCAAGCGGGCTTCCATCCTTTTGGAGGACTTTATTTCACGAGTCTTTGTGGAAGATAAAATGGATCCCTCTATTAGTTGTCTCACTAAAAATGCAGACCCACCTTCATAGGATGGGTTCTTTCCTTTGTGAGCACTGATTAAATGAAAGGCAAAATGCAACTACATCCTAGTCTGTGAGGCCATTTCTGGGAGATCAAGAGCAACACTATCCAATAGAAATATCACGCAGTTGTGAGTGCAATGAAAATTTCTCAAAGCCATATTAAAAAGGAAAAATAAACAGGTGAAATTAATTTAAATACTATATTTTATTTAATCCAATACATATAAAACATTATCATTTTATATGTAATCAATATAAAAAGTATGAATATTTTACTTTTGGGGACGTCCTAAGTCTTCTAAGTGCACTGACTATTCTCCAGTTGCAGTCGGGCTCAGTTTGGACGGGCCACATTTCACCTGCTCAATAACCTTATGCGTCTAATGGCACCAGCCTGGACAGCACGGATATTACAATATTATAATCCAAGCATACAGTTTTCTGGTGAGCTAACCGATGTAGGAGAAAAACTAATAGTGTCTTATTATTTTTGCCTTTATTAATTTTTTTTTTTGTATTTTGAAGCAAATATACTTTTTAACAGTGAATCTGACAAGAGTTTAGTCTTCTAACCTTCTGGCCTGTGATATAATGAATATCGAAGGACAAAGCATAGTGGAGCAAGGCTCCTAAACATTTCCAAGTGCGTCTATGAGTCATCTGGGTGCACTTGTCGAGAATGAGGCCCTGCACTCCGTGCCCAGAGATTCGGAATTGGTACAGAGGCGCAGGGAGTGCAGTTCTGAGAGAGGTTCGGATGTCACAAACCTCAACCCTCCCTTTGAGAAATGCTGGTATATTGGCTAAGAGGAGGATGTTGGAGGCAGAAGGTAGCAGATGAATTTGGGAGCCCAGTGGGATTAGGAAATGCAATTAGCGGCCAAGTAGCCTTGACTTCACACAGTCTGGGGTTTGAATCCCAACTTCATCATTTACTACCCACGTGATTTGGGGAAAGTTACTTAATCTCTCTGTGCCTCGGTTTTCTCCTCTGCAAAAATATAATAATAGCAGCTACCTTGGAGTTCTTTTAATTTATGAAGAATAACTGCAGTAATGCATGGACAGTGCTGAGCACCATACCTGTAATATAGTGAGTGCTGCAAATGCTAGCTTGTATGGGTCAATACTCACATTTCCTGACAGGTCCATAGCTTCAATCCTCAAATGAAAAATCCAGAAAATAAAAGGAAAAGTGTGCTCACCTTTAAAGTCCTCTCTTTCTCCTTCTGCTAACAGATGAGGACAGTCCGTCTGAAGACAGGAGTGAACTGAAGGCGTCCCACACCCCAAGCAGGAGGAAGAGGCGGCGGCACAGGTATGGGGCCAGGCTGTCTTCCCTGACCCCTTCCTCGGGACTCAGCATCTGAAAATGCGTGGCTCTGCGTTACGGCAGGCCTAGCGGCCAACTGGTTGGCAGTGGGAAGGGAACAGTAGCCATTTAAGAACATATTTCTGTAGTTCCTGGGAGGCTGCAGGACAATCTTTGTAGCGCTTTATAGACACAATTTTGTGTCTTTAAATGGGTCTTAGAATGAGTTGATGGAATTCATTGAGGAGAAAAAAAGAGCTAAAGAACTCTGTATTGTTTGAACTGAACTTCTGTACTTTCCAGAGGCTAACCAAAGGTAGGATGCTCAGCTATTAGGAGGGGGCCTTTTGGGGTGTGGACAATGGGAGAGGCAGGCACAGGGGTCCTCTAGGCTAGGAAGCCTGTGGCCTCCTGTGGACATGTGCCCACGTGTGTTTTGGGCCTCCCTGCAGGACTGTTTTCACTGCCCACCAGCTGGAAGAGCTGGAGAAGGCATTCAGCGAGGCCCACTATCCTGACGTGTATGCCCGGGAAATGCTTGCTGTGAAAACTGAGCTCCCTGAAGACCGAATACAGGTGTCTTGGGTCCCCTTTCTCCTTTGCAAAGACATCACAGAGAACATCTTACCCTCACGTGCAGTGAGTCAGCCCACAGCCACCTCTGAACAGCTCAACACATTCCCCTTCACAGCAAACTGAGGGTCATTTAGATGCAAGCACCGCACTGCTAGAACCTTCCTTTATGTTTATTCCCAGAGGATATCCCCGGTAACTCTCACGCCTTTTTTCCTTTTGTTAAATCATTCTTAAAAACTACACAATAATGGGTGCTGCAACTAGAAACTATATAAAGATATATCAGTGAAAAAAAATGACTATCCTTGCACTACAAATCCTTAAAGAAACCAATGTAGACATGCTGATGTCACCTTTCTACATACCATCTCCATGTCAGACATTTATCTGCCCCCCAAAATGTATATATACATAAATACACACACACATGTAGAATTTTGTTCTTTGTTTTTACAAAAAGGAGTATCACATGTTACTCCTTAGTCTCTTTACTGACAACACATCTTAGACATTTGTCCGGGTCAGAAGATATGCCACTAGAGTAACTCACTCTTTTTTAACAGCTGAACAATATTCGATGCTACTCTTTAATGAAGATAATGCAATCCAATAACCTGAGATTAGAAGGGCCCGTTGCCAGGTGAACTGTTTTCCATCAGTGTGGAAAATGGGCTTCTTTACACAATGTAGGAATATTTAGATTTGATTTTTGTCATTCCTGACTCTGTGGACAACCTCAGTGGAAAGTGGCCACGCATTACCCCACCCTGTGAGTTTTGAGTGAACGGTGGCACAGCTCCTGAAAGGTCTGGGTCATAGATGCCACCCCGAGTGGATGGTCGGCCCTTTGTAGAGCCCTGAGCTACAGACGCCTCTAAGCATCCTTCTTCACCCTGTCTTCTCCTGTGTGCCTCTCTGCTTCCCTCTTGCCTCAAACCAGGTCTGGTTTCAAAACCGGAGGGCCAAGTGGCGCAAACGGGAGAAGCGCTGGGGCAGCAGCAGCGTGATGGCGGAGTACGGGCTCTATGGGGCAATGGTGCGACACTGCATCCCGCTGCCTGACTCTGTCCTCAACTCCACTGACGGTGGCCTGGTTGGCTCCTGTGCACCCTGGCTCCTGGGTAAGGAAGAGGACCCTGCAGCAAGCATGAGGGCCAGAGAAGTAGGGGGCGTACCCATGTAGGGCACTCATTTGTAAAGCAAAGCAATGTAAATTTACTCAGATTCAGGCTCAGAATATCACGTCTGATTTTTAATTAATTACGAGGCTTGGACTATCTGGTCAGTTGCCTTATTTTTCACTGGAACCGTGTAGACTGTGGAAAGGTCACATCAGGCCATGGTTTTAGGAAAGGAATGATATACTTTAATTATATGAAATGTGTTTCCCAAATGTCGAATGCAATTAGCACTTGTGGAAACCATACCACTCAGAGGTCACGGTAATAGGAATCAGGACCGTGCAGGGCATGGAACCTGCAGTGAATGAAGTCCTTGCACACCGGAGTCGGAGGGCAGGTTCCTGGTCCTGGTTCTGCCCTTAACCACCTGAAGCGTAGCTCTTCTGTTCCTTAGGTTTTTGGTGCTAGAGCTGTCTACACTGGTGAGGTCCGAGCTTCAGGGCTGGGTGTTCTGAGGAGGCGGCACCCTTATTGGTCCGTTTGCTGTTACCAGAGACCAATGGGCTTGGAGAAATGAGTCACAAGACAGCACCCCAAGCAGGGAGGGAGGCTGCAGTTAGGGAGCTGGGGCAGCATCTTAGGTGGGGGAGGGGGAGGGTTTTGTTTGGCAAACATTTTCTGAGCCCCCTCCCACCTGACACTGTGCTGGGACTGGAGAGTCCAGTCATAAATATGGTGTCGACTTTGCCCTCAAGGATGGAAGAGACTGAGGGAGAGAGTTGGGCAGGGGGCCGAGCCCACCCTCTGAACCTACACAAGCAGGTGGGTGGCAGGGTGGGGGCCGAATGGGGGGCTAACTGGCACGAGGTCTGTGGCCATACAAGAAAGAGGGCCCAGTGCTGCCAGACACTCTGACTTTTTGAAAGAAGCTGGAAGTCTGGTTTTTGATGTGCAATCTCCAATTTTAAAATGTTGGTAACGAATTTTAAAACAAAATTTAAAAAATCGTCGTGTCATCCAAACAAGGCACCTTTACTGGCTGCACAGGACTGGCAGACACTAGTTTTCAACCCCTCATGGTGGGAGTTACCTACCTTACTCTCCCGGAGGCCCCGGAGACTGGCACCAAGGGCAACTCTAATGGCATCTGGAGAACAATGACAAGGAGGAAATTTACTTAGTTGCTTTATTTAGAGATATCTATTTTTATTTTTTTCTTTTCTTTTTTTGCAAGGGATGCATAAAAAATCCATAGGGATGATAAGGAAACCAGGAAGTGGAGAAAAGATGGCAGGACTCTGGGACTCTGACCACTTCAAGGAAGGTTCTAGCCCAAGTCAGGCAGGACCCCAGAAACGCTCAGACGAAGGCAGCCCTGAGAACAGCTTGGAAGATGTGGCCACTGACCTCTCCAGCTCCGCCAGGCAGGAGACCAAGAGAGCATACCAGGGGGCCAGCTCCCAAGGATGCTCAGACTCCGAGGGGCTGGAGGGGCTCCTGCCTGGGAGGGTGGGGGCTCTCTGAGGCCCACAGGTCCACCCTCGAAGGCTGGAAATGGGTGCCTTCCTCCCTGGTATTGTTCAAGTTGTCTAAGATGAATCATCTCAGTTGGATTTTCTTCTTACGGTGTCAGGATAAAACTCAATGCCACTTGCTTAAAGAAGACAAACAGGTGACTTAGGGAAAATTCTATTTCACTCTAGAATGGAAACCAATCCTTAAACGCACTTGAACCAATTAATCTGGTGTAAAATTTTACTTCTCGTTTGTAGAACTCGAGGAGGGAGGATTTAAAGTCCAAAAAGCCTATTTACCGCTGGCGTCATGCGAGAGTGGGTTCAACACACTCTGCAGATTAACAGCTTAGGTCTGATTCGCACCCTGAATTTGAAACTATGGTTATTTAACCCCCAGAGAATCAGATGTCTTTATAAATAGTGAAGACCCCGCACAGACGTATTGAATGAATTATTATCTTTACCTTGAACTTAGCTTTGGATATTGCAGTTTCCTTGTTTGGCAACAATTTTGTGTTCTGCTGAGTGTCACTTGATAGGCTCTGCACAATGGAACTCAAACAAAGCAAGCCATACTTCCCTTCCTTCTGGGATAGCACGGGGCCACACTGCAACAGCTGCTGAGCGTGTAGAAACAGTGTTTGAAGGGCAGATGAGGCTTCTTGCTCTTTTAAAATTTCCGTCTGACAGCACTGTGGTGGCCGGGACTGCATGCATGTTTCCTTCCCTGTATTTCCTCTGCTGTTCATTTAACAATAAATGTCGTGTGCTGTGTTTGCTTCTCGAGGCACTCCTTCTGTTACACACGTACACACCTGTCACCGCTGAGCCCCTGACACGGGCTCCCCTCTCTCACTCCTTTTCAATCTCAGAACGTCTCAGGCTGTCATTCTTCAGCCTGCAGCTCTAATCATGTGTAGCTCTGTAAACGTCTATGGGGCAGCAGCCACGTCAAATTCACCCTCCAGAGTTCAGAGTCCGGAGAGAGCTTACATCTCATCGAGGGGGAAATGTGGACGTTCATGAAGAAGGCAGAGCAAAGAAGGAAAGTGGGGAAGCGCACTTTCGAGGCTTCCTCTGGAAATCAGCACGTTGTAAGGCTGGGCCTGTTCTCCCTTTCTCCAGATGAGAAAACAGAGGCTCCCTTCGTTTGGCCTCTTTTTTATCATCCTAGGCTAGTTCCATACTATTGTGAGAACTAAGTGTCACCTGTTCCTTACTGCAGAATCGGAAAATGAGGAGCCCTAGCTGCTTCTCTTCATTCTGGCCAGTAGGGATCATGGCTGCCGCCCGAGCCTGAATGGTGAAAGAGCAGGTGCTGGTGAAGAGCTCTCAAGTCATCTTCTATCTGTCCTGTCTAGAGGCAGCAGACCAGGCTCAGAGCTACGCAGCCACACTTGTTCTGGACCGTCTTTGCCTACCAGCTGGCTCTCAGGTTCTCGCTTCCATCTCTCTGCCTTAGTTTATTCAGGGTTGAGTTTTGAGGAGGGAGCCAGTAATCTGTGCAACTTATATACATCACACTCATAAAATACAATAGTTTGCAGCCGCTAAATAACAACAAAGCATATTTATTTATGTGGAATGATGTTCATGAAATATTGTTGAGTGAAAAACCCCTAAATAAAAGGAAAAAAGAGACAAGTAGAAATAAACAAATATGTAAAGCAGAACAAAAATGAAATAAAGAAATTTAACTGGTTCTGCATAGAAAACATACAAATACTGGACAAATTTCTATGTAATATTATAAAGAAAAAGGAGAAAACAGGAAGAGGCAAAGAGAAAGGGACCAGAGCGAGTAACATAGACCGTTTTAAATGAGTCCCAAAATACTATTCACACCTGAAATGTAGATTAATACGTTTTAAAACCCTTCCACAAATGCATACATTTTCTGGAAAAATACGTATTACTAACAGTGACTCCAGAATAAGCATGACATAGGAAAGATCAATAACCAAGAAAGTCATAAAACAATTATACCATAAACTGGCTCTAGACCCAGATGGCGCTCCACTGAATTCTAGAAGGTTTTCAAGGAAGAGTTCATTTTGTATGGTAAAGTTGTCCCGAACAGGACACGGGTGGAAACGGTTCTAATGTGAACATAACCCCGGTTCTAAAACCCAACAGAGATAGTGCAACCCCTCCCCACAAAACTCTCTACTTAGCTCCATTAATGGGAATGTGAAAGTCCTAAATAAAGTACTGATGTTTAGAATTCAATGGTATACTGAAAATGATCTTGGAGTACAGAAGGTCTACCCCAGGAATGCAAAGATAATTTAATTTTGTGAAAGGAAATTATTTATACATTTTATTAACAGCTCAAAGAGTTTATCTTAATAGATGTTGAAAAGTATTCAATAAATGCCTATTTCTTAAAAAAAAAAAAACCTTAAAAAGTAGGAATAGAAAGATGCTTTCTTAACATGAGAACTTATTTCAAAACGGCATCTTAATATATTTTATAATGTATACGTAGATACTTATGGATATATATATATGTGCACAGTTTCTGAGCTCTGTCACATTCCAGCTGTGTGACCTTGGATGAGTTACATAACCTCTCTGACCTCTCAGTTTTCTCAGTCATAAAATGGGGATAATAATGAAACACTCTCATTTTCCCGAAGATTAAATGAGAGGACACGAGTAATGTACAGTTTCTGGCATGGGAGAGAAAGAGCAAAATAAATACTGACTTCTTGTTACTACTCTTACTGCCATTCCTATTAATATCAAGACTCAAATAAGGATACTTACTATCATCATTATTAAACAATCTGGGATCCACCAAGTGAATCTTGGAATAACAACTGGCTGGAACGCTCTCTGTAAACAACGTCTAAGAAGAGCTCCAGGAACACAGCAGACACCCCCCTAAGCGGGGCAGGTGTGTCAGCCGGGGGGCCTCCGTCCCAGGAGCTCAACAAGCTGTGCCCATGCAGGAGAACCGTTCACTGTCTCGTATGACTTGAATGTGAACACGGGGTCTGTCAGCGGCTCAGGCTCATCACCGGGAACCCGGGAAGCTTCTGTCTTTCCCGTCTGCCATTTTCAGCCTTTCCGCCTCAAGCTCGTCCTTGCAAGGGCGCAGGACGCCCCTGCAGACCGCCTCTCCCTCCTCATTGATCAGAACTGCATGTCACGCTCAGGCCTAAACCAATCATAAGGCAAGGGGCCGCTGTGATCCCGCCTCCTCCAAGAGTTGCCCTAAATCTAAATCTAATTGGGCTCCTTTAAGGGAAGAAGGCGAGCGATTGCTGATGAGCCAAGCAAGAGGCCGGCCACGGGCAGGATGTAGACTAGCGCGTGTTACATTAAAAGAGAAAAAAAGAAACCTGTGCGTAAAGACAAGAAAGCAGATGACAATCCTTTAAAATGTTCGTAGCATTTAGCTTTGGATCATGGATAAATGAATACTTTTAAAAAATATTTTCTAAGTTTTGTAAAATTAGTATGTAAAAGTAAAACAGCTATTATTCGTATTAATGAAGCAGTGATGCCTCTCTCTCAACTTAGGGTTAAGTTCACAGAGGATAAAAACTCTTTTGAAGGTACGGTGTGAAAACTTTTTATGATGAAGAGTCCATGCTTTGCCTGCGTCTCCGGTCTGGTTCTCACAAGGGCCAATTTGATAAAGAGGAAAGGACCAGGCGTTTTCCACGTGGTCCTATTAAATCCTTGCTCAAATCATGCAACAGGTCAAACTGGAATCTGACCACAGACTGACAGCAGGACTGAATTACTTCCAGCTTTCAAAACTGTTTGCCAGCTGAAATGTGGCTGTAAAAGTTCAAAAGGAGATTAAAAAAAATTACAGTTTTAGCAAGGCCAATTTGGGAGGAGTCCTAATAGGAACCAGGGTCGCACATCCAGCTGTCAGTAACAGGAGCCGGCCGTCAGTCCTGGAAAACACTTGCGAATTCAGGAGATGTTTCAGAACTGACAGAAAAACAGGCTATGGAGATCAACATTGTTTGCTTAGGTTTAGCAATATAAATACAATAAACTAAAACTCTCTTGTTCCCGGGACTCTACAAATTGTGTCCATATTTATTGTCTTTTTCAATTCTTCCAGCAGATGAGAAACTGGGCTGCAGAGAAATTAAGCGAACTTGCTAAGCTGATTCTCACATTTATAAGACTCAGAGTCAGGAAAGCTAAAACACCCTCGAAGATCAAGGTGGAGGGCCTGCTGTACCACATATCGATACTTTGATAAAGCTGTGATGATTACATCTGTATAGTTTTGGCTTGGAGGAGGCAGACAGATCAGTGCATCAGAATAAAGAGCAGGAATCCCACACACGTGTGGGTACAGAGGTTGGCCACCAAGGAAAGGGTTGACTTTTTGATGTTATTGGGACAATTACCTGTGTATATGGGGGAAATTGACATTGAACCTTGACTTCACACTTTACAGGAAAACACTTCTGGGTGGATCATACATAAATGTGAAAGGCAAAACTATAAAGCTTTTAGATATTTGAGTTTAGAAGATGCTTTGGTTATCCCAAATTTGTGGCTTGAAACAATCATTTTATTTTGTTTGCAATTTTTTCAGCTAGGTTCATCAAGCCAGAGCACCCCGTTTCTTTATGTCTATCTACACATTATACATTTCTATATATTTTATAATTTTATAAATATATTTTATATATTTCTATATTTTTCTGAACCATCTGCAAGGAAGTTGCTTACATAATCTGCTCCTTTATCTTTTTTTCCCAGCCTTATTGAGACATAAACCACTGTGTACGTTTAAGGTGTACAAAGTGGTGATTTGGTAAACGTATATGTCTTGAAATGTTACCACAATAAGGTTAGTTAACACATCCTTCACCTCACGGAATTATCATTTTGTTGTTGTTGTTGTGGTGGTGAGAATATTAAGGCTCTGTTCTCATAGCAACTTTCAAGTGTTACAGCACCGTATTGGTAACTGGAGTCACCGTGCTGTGCCTTGGATCCCAATAACTTACTCCTCTTATAGCTAAAAGTTTGTCCCCTTTGACCAACATCTCCCCATCTCCCCCACCCCTCAGCCCCTGGCAACCACCATCTGCTCTCCGTTTCTGTGAGTGTGATGTTTTCAGATTCCACAGGTAAGTGAGATCATACAGCGTTTGTCTTTCTCTGTCTGGCTTATTTAACTCAGCATAATGCGCTCAAGGTCCATCCAGGTGGTTGCAAATGGCAGGATTTTCTCCTCCTTTTATGAGTGAATAATATTCCTGTGTATGTGTGTGTACGCGTGCACGCACGTGTGTACGTCGCCTTTTCTTCATCCATTCATCTGCTGTGGACGCTTAGGTCGTCTCCCTGTCTTGGCTCTTGTGAATAATGCTGCAGTGAACGTGGGGTGCAGATGTCTCCTCAAGACAGTGATTTCACCTCCTGCAGATGGATGCCCAGAAGTGGGGTTGCTGGATCAGATGGTAGTTCTATTTTTAACTTTTTGAGGAACTTCCATGCTGTTTTCCACAGTCGCTGTATCTGCCTCTTTATATCTTAATACTGTGTGTATTTCCTAAGAATAAGGACATCTTGTTACATAACCTGAGTAGTTATCAACTTCAGAAAATCTGAATCAATACTTTAATTTAAATCTGAGTACCATATTCTAAACCTGAATAGAATACGGTATTCTAAATTGGAATACTATACTTTTATCTAATACAATATGGTATCAATCAGGTACAATATCTAATACTGAATTAAATACAGTATTCTAACCTGAATGTAACACTTTCATCTAATAAAACACTGTATTGACTACAACATTCTAAATGTGAAAACAATACAGCATTCTAAATCTGAATAAAAGACTCTTTATCTAATCCACCATTTACATTCCAATTTTGCCAAATGACTCAATAATGTTCTTTACTGCAATTTTCTTTTTCCACACAGGATCCAGTCTAGAGTCACATATTGCATTTCTAGAAGCACACTTTGCTTCAATGTAGAACATTCCTCAACCTTTGTCTTTCCTGACACTGACATTTTTGAAGAACACACATCAATTATTTTATATAATTCCCCCTCAAATAGGGTGTGCCTAGTGTATCTTCATGATTAGATTTCAGGTTATACTTTTTTTTTTTTGCTAAAGAAGATTTGCCCGGAGCTAACATCCATTGCCAGTCCTCTTCTTTTTTTGCTTTAGGAAGATTAGCCCTGAGCTAACATCTATGCCAATATTTCTCTATTTTTTGGATGTGGGACACTGCCACAGCATGGCTGATGAGTGGTGTAGGTCTGCGCCCAGGTTCTGAACCCGTGAACCTGAGCCACCAGTGCAGAGTGTGCAGAACTTTAACCACTTGGCCATAGGGCCAGCCCTAGGTTATACATTTTTGGTGGGAATACCACTGAAGTGAGCAGCTAAAAGGATGAAAAGGTTGACTCTGCGTGGAAAGGCTGGGGTGGGAGACAGGAGGGCAGGGGCTCCTATTATCTGCTGTACATCCTCCTGTGTTATTTGAGTTTTTAATGGGGACATATCATTATTTGATACAATTTTTTAAAAAAATGGATGCCTTGTTGGAAGGCACATATTTTGGAAGTAAGCAGGCATGCTAGTTGTGTTCCAAATCCTTTGAGTAGGCCAAAGGGGTTGCCAAGGCTGTGCACGATTGGGGACGGAATTCTGTCTGTCCAGGAGAGTGTCTCTCTCCTGTATTCTGGTGCTCACAAGCTCTTCCAGCAGGTGGCTAGGGATCCACGTTATCAGTGCTCTGAGGGTTGAGAGACCCGGTCTTCTTTCTGCTCTGTGTTTCCATGTTGCTGAGCTCATGCTGGGCCTGGAATGGTAGCTAATGAACTCTGGGCATTGATTCTGATATTGCTTTTGAGATTCTTCGGGCCACACTTTGGAAGCTGAGTAGGGGCTGCAAAGGTTTTCAGAATCCTGGGATTGTGACCAAGGGTCTTGTCGTGGGTACAGCAATTTCCCCAGTAGTCCCAGAGAGACCTGCCTTTCCAAGAATTGTTGCGAAATACTCTATTTTCCAGTTTTAGCTTCTGCTCACTCAGGCCCCTATTTACATGATTTTGTCAGAGGACAGGCTGCTTCAAACCCTGTTTCGGTGCATGACCACCTGCAGCTACACCCTCTCACGCTGCTGAAGTTTTCTCCTCGGGGAGTTTCTCATGCAGCTTTGTTCTGCCTACATAAGCATGCCCATTTCCCTGTGTCATCGCTGGGAGCCCTGCTGCTGGACTTCCCTCTTGCAGGACCCCCAGACATGCAGACAGCCCAGCGACCTTGGAACTGGAAGCACTGGTCTCCCAGGTTTATTATATTCCTCCCCATATCTGCTACCTAGTTGATGAGAGTAAAATCACATTCATGACATCTAGGTCCAAGTTACAGATGTAGAAAGCTTTCTTACAGAAACACCTCTCTGTATTAAAGGGCTTTGGCCATCGCTCTGAGGTCCTTCCACACAAGCCTCCTGTCGAGAGGGAACTGTAGCCATGGCATAGTTCTGAGTCTTTTGGTTCCCCCTCCTTAAGGTTCATCCAAGGCTGGCTGCCTTTTCTCTCCTCTTTCGAAAGAAAGAATGAAAGAGGGAGGGAGAGAGAGAGAAAGGGAAAGAAATATCATAAATAACACATAATCACAAATAACACATTGGTGCCACCTGCTGGCAGGCATGTTGATATGCTTTTGCCTTGCCTTGTAGCACAGCATCCATCTGAATGCACAGCCTGACCGTTTGTATGTAGAGGAATTTCCGTTCTTCTACGCCATCCTAACAACTCACCCTCTAAATCACCAGCTGCGTTCGTCTCCTCTTTGACTGCTGATCTTCGAAATGTCTTCGTTCACATAACGGCCCCATTAGCCACCCTTCTGGCCACTTGTTCAGTCTCATATTACCATTTCAGGACTTCTCTTTTGCTCCCTTCCACCGAAGACCGCCTACACCACCTCTTTCTCTTTCCCTCTTCACCATATTACCATTTCAGGACTTCTCTTTTGCTCCCTTCCACCGAAGGCTTCCCCTGTAGGGAGCCCCTGGAGGGCCAGGGATTCCATAATAATGCCCAGTGTAGGACCAATATCGCAGGGAAATAGGCACATGTGTGTGTGATGGGGGTGTGCAGAAATCCATTTACTTTACCAAGTAATACAATGAAAAGTCCTCCAAGAGATTTCTGATCGGGACGCTCCTGTGCCCCACGTCACACCTTCTCAAACGTCTCTTATTCCAGCTTCAGCAACTGGCTTTGCAAGTCGGGCCACTGCATTGGGTACCTCTTGTTTCTGCCTGGGCTTCTCAGCCATTGAGGTGTGGATGCTTCTGGGAGCTGCCTGGTCCTCTCACCTGGGAGACATGGATGTGCAAGGCAGTCCACAGCACATAAGGGTACTTGGGTCCAGCAGGGTGGGATCCCTGTGGGTTATGCTCCCTTTCCACTTCCGCAATGGACGAGCCCACAGTGCAGGCTACAAAGCAATTTGAAGGGATTCAGGGGACCCAGCCCCAGTGGCCACAGGGGTGACAAACCGGAGAAATGAACCCTTGCTTTGGTGTTCCCTCCTTCTCTGTCTCATGCTCCCCAGTTCCCCACTCCTCTCCTTTCCCTGGATCACCTCCCAAACCAGGCCACCCGCTCACTCACCTTTAAGGGTCTCAGGTCGTGTACGGGGTGGGGCAACATTCCTAGCCACGACAGAAGCATCATGGAATCTGAAAGAACTATTATGACCTAAAATCCCTTCTGCACACACAAACCGGTTTTACTGAATTCAGTTTTGTAACCAAAGCTTCAATCCAGCGAAACAGCCACTTTTGTAAATCTGAGTGATATCCAGTCACTCTTCTGATTTTTATGAGATGGTTTTTCGGGTTGTGTATACATGGCCTGAAAATATTATGAGGGTTGATTTGTCAGTTTCTCCTTGTATTTCTGTCAATTTTTGCTTTATGCTTTTGGAGTTATATTTTTAGGTGTTTGCAATTTAAGAATTCCTGGATCCTCTTGGTGACCATTTAACATATGTAATTTCCCTTTTTATCTCTCCTCTTGCATTTTGAATTACTGTCCATTTTGTCTGCTGTCTAACCGATATTTATTTGATAAACATTTCCATGCTTTCACTATCAATATTTCTGCATATTTACACTTTAGGTTTAGGTATGTCTCTTGAAGAAGTATCTAGTTGGGACTTTTTATCTATCCCAACAATCTTTGTCTTTAAAGAGAGAATTTACTCCATTTATGTAGAATATAATTATTGACATTTTAAAATTTATTTTCACTATTTTTGTATTTAAAAAGATTTCCCACCTTTTCTTTTCTTTCTTTTAAATTTGTTTCTCCTTTCTTTGCATCTCTCAGATTTTCAGACTTTCCTTATTCCATTTTCCTCACCACTAGATTAAAAGTTACATATTCTGTTTTTATTTGTGGTTAATCTAGAAATTTTTTTTTTAAATAGGAATCTTTTATTTATTTATTTATTTATTTAAGATTTTATTTATTTTTTTTTTTGCTTTTTCTCCCCAAAGCCCCCCGGTACATAGCTGTATATTTTAGTTGTGGGTCCTTCTAGTTGTAGCATGTGGGACACCGCCTCAGCATGGCCTGACGAGCAGTGCCATGTCTGCGCCCAGGATTCGAACCAACTAAACACTGGGCCGCCTGCTGCGGAGTGCGCGAACTTAACCACTCGACCACAGGGCCGGCCCCTAATATAGAAATTTTAACATGCGTATTTATTTATTTATTTTGAGGAAGATTAGCCCTGAGCTAACATCTGCTGCCAATCCTCTTTTTGCTGAGGAAGACTGGCCCTGAGCCAACATCCGTGCCCTTCTTCCTCCATTTTATATGTGGGATGTCTGCCACAGCATGGCTTGCCACGCGGTGCCATGTCCATACCCGCCAACCCCAGGCTGCTGAGGCAGAATGTGTGCACTTAACTGCTGCACCACTGGGCCGGCCCATTAACATGCATATTTAAATTAAACTTAAAACTATCCCAAGCATCGGAAGGTCCTCCCTGTCATCTTCTGTGCTCCTGTTGTTCAGGATTTTGCCTCTGTCTTGTTTCTTTTAGCTCCGTGGTGAAGATATTATTGTCCTAATTTCATATCGCTAGTGTCTGTTTGGATTTACCCACAAGTGTAACCGTTTCCTTGGTCATTGTCCTACTTGCATTTCGGGTCTTCGTTTGGGGATGATTTCTCTTCCTCCTGGTCTTGAGGGTCTGGAGTGGGGAACTCTACTGGTGTGTGTTTGCTGAAGTGTATTTTGCACTTGTTCTTGAAGGAGGATCTCACCAACTACTCTGTTCCTGGTAGACAGTTACTTGTCTGTAACACTTCAGAGGTCCCCCACCTCCAGCTGTCGATGTGAGCACCATTCCTGGTCGGTGACCCTCCTTTTCTTCCTGTCTCTGAGCCCTCTGCTTCTCTGTGGTTTTCAACAGTTCCACTGTGACGTGTAGTAGTGCTGATTTCATCTATTTAACTTTGATTTTGTGTACTTTCTGAATCTGAGTATTGTCTTTCATTAATTCTGGAAAATCTGCAGCTTTTAACTCGGTAAATATTGCTTCTTCCCACTCTCTCCTTCTGGAACTCCAAATGTGTGTGCGTGCATGTGTGTGTGTGTGTACTCCACATCCCATGTCTTGTATCCTGTTTTCCAAATTTTCTGTCCCTTTGAATCTCTGCTACAATTCCTGTTTAATGGGGAAAATTTAATTAATTCCCAGCTGTTACTGATATGATGTTTGGATCTAGCCCTTGACCTTATTTTCTATTTTCTAAGTTACCATCCTTGCTTGTTCCCTCCCCCACCTGACCCGTTCCTGCCTTTTTTTTGATTGACCAACCATTTCCGTCACCAATGGTTTTGAAGTTACACATTCTAGTTTTCGTTTTCTAAGAATTATCCGTACATTTTAAGCATATATAAACATGTTTCTATAAATATCTAGAGTTCACGGTGCTTATCTCATTCCCTCGGCCAGACATGAACTTTTGCGTGGTTTTCTCTCCTCTATCCTGACTTCTCCCTGACTCCCAACCAAACACCCGATGCTCCCCAGAGCGTCTTCCTGCCGCTCACGTCTCACCTCTCCAGGTCACTTCCAACTTCTCTGTGTGTTTTGGGCTGTAGCTTCTTCTCTTAATTCCATCCTGTCTGCCTCCCATCTGCCAGGAGCGCCTCCTCAGCATTTCTCTTCAACCAAGGTGTTAGGACTGAGTTTTTGTGTCCCCTCAAAACTCGGGTTGAGATCCTAACCCCCAGTGGATGGCATTAGGAGGCGGGGCCTTTGGGAGGTGATTAGGTCATGAGAGAGGAGCCCCAGGAATGGGGTTAGTGCCCTTCTAACAGACCTCAGGGAGCTCCCTCGCTCTTTCGCCCCTCTGAGGACACAATGAAAAGCGTGCTGTCTGTTCACTGGGAAGTGAGTCCTCACAGACACTGGATCTGCCGGTGCTTTGATCTGGGACTTCCCAGCCTCCAGAACTGTGAGAAGTAAATTTCTGTGTTTAAGTTGCCCAGTTTATGGTACCTTTTCTATAGCAGCCCAAACTGACTAAGACACAGGACTCCATCTTTTACCAGCTTACCAGATTTTTAAATAAATCTCGTCAGTTACTTCATATACCCAGGCCACCGCCTTGATCAACTCTCTCTCTGTCGTGTGTGCAAGAGCTCTCTCATTTGCTTAACGAGAGTGTCCCTCTCTTGAGTTCAGGACTGCCATGCTACCTTGAACACAGTCGGTCTCCGCTCTGTTGATGACTCACTGGAGACAAAGACTATTCCAAGGGCTTCACTGCTCAGGAAGCACTCCTGGACGTCCCTCGATGACGACTTGGTGAGGAGCATGTTGTGTTCGTCTCGTTGGCTTTCCTGTGGATTATACACGTTAGATCCCCAGACAGGATAGAAAGTAGCTTTAAAGGTAAGCGTGGAGTCCATCGCCAGGTGGCAGTGTTGGCCAGCTTTAAAATTTCTCAAACTCAGTGATGTAAGAAATTCAGGTGTGCCAGCCCCCTGGTGTAGTGCTTAAGCCCGGCGCACTTTGCCTCAGCGGCCCAGGTCTGCAGGTTCGGATCCCGGGCGCAGACTTACACCTCTCATCAAGCCATGGTGTGGCAGTGACCCACATGCATAATAGAGGAAGATTGGTACAGATGTTAGCTCAGGGTGAATCTTCCTCACCAAAAAATAAATAAATAAATAAATGAAATAAAAGAAATCCAATTGATGATACTAGATTCCTTTTGTTTCCTATAACTCATCTTTCCATTCAATCAATCAATCAGTATTTATTGAGCTCCTGCTCAATCAATATATATTCTCTTGGATCCCCAGGGTGTACTCTTTGTCCCTGTTTAATCTCTTTTTAAGACTCACGGGGACTGGCCCCAGAGGGAGCAATGTCCCCAGAGGCGGTCAGCATGTTTGCTGGCTGACCCCTGTGCTGCCATGCTTTTTGTCTCAACGCCTTGCCCGGATCATAAACCCTCACACTTGGGTTGATTGAGCTGAGAGGCTGGGGAAGCCCAAGGGCTCCTGAGGTCACAGGCAGAGGCAGCAGCGGCAGTTTCAGCTGCCTTTGCCGCCTCGGGGCAGGAAGAGGGCACTGACAGCTCAGACCTGCTCACAGGCTGCTCCCTGGTTCTCGCCCTCCCCTTATAGCCTCTCAGGGAAGAGGCAGGCAGCCCTGGTGATCACAGCCAACAAACGCGGCAAGACAGCCCCTGGGCCGAGACCTCGCAGGGAACGCCACCGCTGCCGGTGGCATTGGGACCTTTGGCTCAGACTGAGTGGACTGTACAGGCTCCTGCTGATGATGAACCCACAGGACAGACCATGAGGACAAGTGGCCACTGGGTTTTCTGGCACACGTGGGAAAGCCGCTTGCTGTTGAGGATGACTCAGTCTTGGTCTGGGAGTTTGCGTCTCTGAGCAGTGCTGAACTTGGCTGTCCCACCCCCTTTGCCGTCTGGAGTATAAGCATCCTCCTCCTGCTGTCACCTCCCCACTCTGAGTTGTCATTCGAACTCAAAGGAAACTCCGAGAACCAGCTGAGAGCACTGTTACTAGCTGCCCACTCCTCAATTTGTTATTTTATGTGAGTCAAAACCAAACCTTCCCAGCCAGAAACGGCTGCTAATCTCAGAAACTCCTGGACTAGAAATGCACCAGAACATCGATCCCTGGTTGCATGGAAGTCCGGGATGAAGTTGGTTGTAGTAGGGCCAGCTTTAAAAGAAAACCGCAAAGGTGTCCCTGACTCCACCACTCAGCTGCGAGCTCAGGTAGATACACGCCTCTGCTGGAGCCCGAAAGTAGTGTGAGAAACAGTGCTGCCTGGAGGAGGGGCAGTGCCCATCGGGCTGAGGGTGGGGGTGGAGGGCATTCTACTGAGATAGACACCAAAGAAAGACAAGGAGTGGGAAGAGGCGGGACCTGAGATCTCCAAAGCTGAGGTGCAACAGTCCTTAAATACATCTGCGGAGTCCCCCAGACATCTAGGGAGGCCCCTGCACATCCGGGAGTCACATTCAGGGAGTCCCTCCAACATCCAGGGAGTCCTCCCACATCAAGGAGGCCCTACACGTCAGAGAGTCCCTCACACGTCAGGGAGGCCCCCACACGCCAGGAACTCCCTCACACGTCAGGGAGGCCCCACCCGTCAGGGAGTCCTCCACCCGTCAGGGAGGCCCCCACCCATCAGGGAGGCCCCCACACGTCAGGGAGGCCCCCACCCATCAGGGAGGCCCCTACACTGGCAGAAGCTGTGATTTTATGGAAACAGAAGAAACTCTGGGTACTAAGTCTGGCATATCCTTATTGGGATGAATGTACCACTTGTAGTTTTAGAACTAAAGGATCCAGAATTTGGCTCCCGTTTGTTCACTTTGCAGATGAGAAAACCAAGGCCTGGAGACGTGCGGAGACTTGCCACATGGTGGGCTGGGCTGATCCAAGGCCCTAGTCCAGGTCTCTTGGCTCCCTATCCAGTGCTCTCTGTCCACTAGGGTTCCTTGGGGGCTGACAAAGGAAGAAGCCAGGGTTTGATCCACAGTGACGGCAGCTATGGCTCAAAGTGCTTCCAGCTCGGCCCTCGGAGGGCCCCTCATGTGTCTGTGTGATCTTCACCAGTAATGCCAGCCTGGCCTTGAGCAGGGGCAGACTGTGCTGTTGCCCCAGCAAGGGTGTCCCCTCAGGAGAGGCAGCTTGGAGCCCGAGGAGACAGGGGCGTAGGCGGGGGTCCTTGCTCTAGCTCCCCTTGGCCCTGTGGCCTCGGGGAAGTTAGGGGACTGGTTCTTCCAGGTATCAATGACTACTAGTCATAGGAGATGGCCATTGTCTTCACCAGTGATGCTCTTGACCACTGTGGGTTGCGCGGGGTCTCACACAGGCCAGTAGTGAAGCCAAAAGTTAAGGTCCTTTGTGGGCTGTGGACAGCTGACCACCCCAGCCTTTCACGCGCAGGGAGGGTTAGAGCGCGTGAAGAGTCTCCAGGGTTTGGTGTTGCTGGAATGTGGTCAGTGTGTTGCTAGAGCTGACCGACAGCAGACTCCACCACAAAGCCTGGCTGCTCCACACTTGGCACCGCCCTCAGGTGGGGGGTCCCCCAGCTCCAGGAGGATGCCCTGTTGCCAACCCAGTGCCGTCTGAAGTCAGCGCTAGTTTTCATCTCCCATCTTCCTGCTCTTTGGTGGTGAACCTTCTGGTCCTGGGGTTGCTGTGCGCTGTTGGGTCCGCCTCGCAGGGTGTGGGGTGGGGCATGCTCCTCCACAGGGATCTGGT
>NW_025799123.1:0-3099 GCF_021613505.1 Equus quagga
CATGGCTTGACGAGCAGTGCCATGTCCGCAGCCAGGATTCGAACCAATGAAACACTGGGCTGCCTGCAGCAGAGCCCGCGAACTTAACCACTCGGCCACGGGGCCAGCCCCTTTTAATTACTAATTGATCCAACAAATACGTTTGTTCAAAATAATAATAGCAACAATGTATTCAATTATGTATGCTTATGTATACATAATATGTACACATATAAATGTATGCTTATGTATGCTTATATGTAAGTTAAGTGAATGACAGCAATGATGCAAGGGAAAGGAGGGAGGAATGGGGGTTATTTTGAAGTGGGATAGTGTTATTGGAAAGTGGACTTGGATTAGTTGTAAGCATTGTAAAGTTGAGTGAAACATTAGTTGTAAAGTTGAAAACTGTAGGGCAACAACTGAAAAAAGTAAAAAGGAGAGAAAGTACAATTGTGTAAAATGCTCAATTAAAATCACAAAAGACAGAAAAAGAGTGGAAGACAAAACTAGGACAAAGAACAAGGGTAAAAAATTTTTTAAAGTAACAAATATGGTAGATATTAACCAAACTATATCAATAATTACTTTGAATGTCAATCGTTTAAACGTATCAATCAAAAAACAGAGATTGGCAAAGTGGATCAAAAAACACAACCCAACTATATGTTGTATGTAAGAAACCCAGTTTAACATAAAGATACATATAGGTTAAAAGAAAGTGGATGGAGAAAAATATACCATGTTAATAATAATCGAAAGAAAGCGGGAGCAGCTATATTAATTTCAGACAGAGCATATTTCAAAGCAAGGAAACTTATCAGGGATAACGAGAGGTATTACATAATGATAAAGAAGTCCATACCCTAAGAAGACATAACAATCCTTAACGTATGTGCAGCTAACAAGAGAACATCAAACTATGTGAGGCAAAAGCTGATAGAACAGCACAGAGAGGTAGATGAATCCACTATCATAGCTGGAGATTTCCACACCCCTATATCAGAAAAAGACAGATCTCACAGGCTGAAAATCAGTGAGGACATAATTAAATTCAACAACACCATCACATCAACTGGATATCATTGATATCTATAAACTACTTTATCCAACAGTGGCAGAATACACATTCATCTCAAGCTCACATGGGACATTCACCAAGATAGGCCACATTCTGGGCCATAAAACACACCTTAAAATTTTTGAAAGAATAGAAACAATACAATGTCTGCTCTCAGGCCACAATGGAATTAAGCTAGGAATCAATAACAGAAAGACAGCTGGAAAATCCCAAAGTATTAAATAAAACAACACACTTCTAAATAACACTTGGATCACAGAAGAAATCTCCAGAGAAATTAAAAAATATTTTGGATTAAATGAAAACTAAAACGCAACTCATCAAAATTTGTGAGATGTAGTGAATGTAGTGTTTAGAGGAAAGTTATAGCATCGAATATGTATACTGGAAAAGAAGAAAGATCTAAAATCTATAATATAAGCTTCTATCTTAGGAAACTAGAAAAAGAACATCACATTAAACACAAGATAAACAGAAAGAAAAGAATAAGAATTAAAGCAGAAATCAATGAAATTGAAAACAGGAAATCAATAGGGAAAACCAATGAACCCCAAAGGCAGTTCTTTAAAAAGATCAATAAACTTGATAAGCTTCTAGCCAGGTTAACTAAAAAAAAGAGAGAGGACACAAATTACTAATATCAAAAATAAAAGAGAGACCATCACTACAGTTCCCTTGGATATTAAAAGATAATAAAGGAATACTACGGCAATTCTGTGCTCACAATTTTGATAGTCTAGATAAAATTAATCAATTTTTTGAAAGAAACAATCTGCCAAAACTCACACAAGAAGAAATAGACAATCTGAATGAGCCTGTATCTGTCAAAGACATTGAATCAATAATTCATAACCTTCCAAAACAGAAAGCACCAGGCCCAGATGGGTTCACAGGTGATTTCTATCAAACATTTAAGGAAGAGTTTATAGCAATTCTCTACAATCTCTTTCAGAAGATAGAAGCAGAGAGAATACTTCCTAACTCATTCTATGAGGTCAGCATTACCCTAATATCATAACCAAATAAAGACATTACAAGAGAGGATTACTACAAATCAGTATCTCTCATGAATATAGATGAAAAAATGCTCATCAAAATATTAGCAAATAGAATTTGACGGTATATAAAAAGAATTATACACCATGATGAAAGTGGGATTTATCCCAGGTGTGAAAGGCTGGTTCAACATATGAAAGTCAATTAATGTAATCCATCACATCAATAAAATACAACAGAAAAACACATGATCATATCAATAGATGCAGAAAAAAAATGTTTGAAAAAATCCAATACCCATTCATGAGAAAAACTCTCAGCAAACTAGGAAAGGAAAGGAACTTCAACTTGATAATCAAGAACAGCTACAAAAACCTTCAGATAACATCATACTTAATGATGAGAAAGTAAAAGCTTTCCCACCAAGATGAGGAACAAGGCAAAGATGTCTCCTCTCACCATTCCTTTTCAATATCATACTGAAAGTCCTTGCTATGCAATAAGGAAATAAAAGGTATAGTATTGGAAGGAAGAAATAAAGCCATCTTTGTTTGTAGATGACACAATAGTTCATGTCAGAAATCCTAAACAATTAACTAAAAAGCTCCTGGTACTAATAAGCAATTATAGTAAAGCTACAGAATACAAGGTTGATATTGCTTACCTATATGCCTGCAGTGAACAACCAGAATTTGAAATTAAAAACACAAGACTGTTTACATTAGCACCCCAAAAATGAAATAGTTAGGTATAAATCTAACATAGTATGTACAAGATCTGTATGAGGAAAACTACAAACCTCTGATGAAAGAAATAAAAAAACTAAACAAATGGAGAGATGTTCCATGTTCATGAGTAGGAAGACTCAATGTTGGTTCTTCCCAACTTTATCTATAGATTGAATGCAATCGCAATCAAAATCTCAGCAAATTATTTTGCAAATATTGATAAACTGATTATAATGTTTATATGGAGAGACAAAAGACCTAGGACAGCCAACACACTACTGAAGAAGACAAAGTTGGAGGACTGACACTACTCAA
>NW_025799124.1:0-3100 GCF_021613505.1 Equus quagga
TTGAGTAGTGTCAGTCCTCCAACTTTGTCTTCTTCAGTAGTGTGTTGGCTGTCCTAGGTCTTTTGTCTCTCCATATAAACATTATAATCAGTTTATCAATATTTGCAAAATAATTTGCTGAGATTTTGATTGCGATTGCATTCAATCTATAGATAAAGTTGGGAAGAACCAACATTGAGTCTTCCTACTCATGAACATGGAACATCTCTCCATTTGTTTAGTTTTTTTATTTCTTTCATCAGAGGTTTGTAGTTTTCCTCATACAGATCTTGTACACACTATGTTAGATTTATACCTAACTATTTCATTTTTGGGGTGCTAATGTAAACAGTCTTGTGTTTTTAATTTCAAATTCTGGTTGTTCACTGCAGGCATATAGGTAAGCAATATCAACCTTGTATTCTGTAGCTTTACTATAATTGCTTATTAGTACCAGGAGCTTTTTAGTTAATTGTTTAGGATTTCTGACATGAACTATTGTGTCATCTACAAACAAAGATGGCTTTATTTCTTCCTTCCAATACTATACCTTTTATTTCCTTATTGCATAGCAAGGACTTTCAGTATGATGTTGAAAAGGAATGGTGAGAGGAGACATCTTTGCCTTGTTCCTCATCTTGGTGGGAAAGCTTTTACTTTCTCATCATTAAGTATGATGTTATCTGAAGGTTTTTGTAGCTGTTCTTGATTATCAAGTTGAAGTTCCTTTCCTTTCCTAGTTTGCTGAGAGTTTTTCTCATGAATGGGTATTGGATTTTTTCAAACATTTTTTTTCTGCATCTATTGATATGATCATGTGTTTTTCTGTTGTATTTTATTGATGTGATGGATTACATTAATTGACTTTCATATGTTGAACCAGCCTTTCACACCTGGGATAAATCCCACTTTCATCATGGTGTATAATTCTTTTTATATACCGTCAAATTCTATTTGCTAATATTTTGATGAGCATTTTTTCATCTATATTCATGAGAGATACTGATTTGTAGTAATCCTCTCTTGTAATGTCTTTATTTGGTTATGATATTAGGGTAATGCTGACCTCATAGAATGAGTTAGGAAGTATTCTCTCTGCTTCTATCTTCTGAAAGAGATTGTAGAGAATTGCTATAAACTCTTCCTTAAATGTTTGATAGAAATCACCTGTGAACCCATCTGGGCCTGGTGCTTTCTGTTTTGGAAGGTTATGAATTATTGATTCAATGTCTTTGACAGATACAGGCTCATTCAGATTGTCTATTTCTTCTTGTGTGAGTTTTGGCAGATTGTTTCTTTCAAAAAATTGATTAATTTTATCTAGACTATCAAAATTGTGAGCACAGAATTGCCGTAGTATTCCTTTATTATCTTTTAATATCCAAGGGAACTGTAGTGATGGTCTCTCTTTTATTTTTGATATTAGTAATTTGTGTCCTCTCTCTTTTTTTTAGTTAACCTGGCTAGAAGCTTATCAAGTTTATTGATCTTTTTAAAGAACTGCCTTTGGGGTTCATTGGTTTTCCCTATTGATTTCCTGTTTTCAATTTCATTGATTTCTGCTTTAATTCTTATTCTTTTCTTTCTGTTTATCTTGTGTTTAATGTGATGTTCTTTTTCTAGTTTCCTAAGATAGAAGCTTATATTATAGATTTTAGATCTTTCTTCTTTTCCAGTATACATATTCGATGCTATAACTTTCCCTCTAAACACTACATTCACTACATCTCACAAATTTTGATGAGTTGCGTTTTAGTTTTCATTTAATCCAAAATATTTTTTAATTTCTCTGGAGATTTCTTCTGTGATCCAAGTGTTATTTAGAAGTGTGTTGTTTTATTTAATACTTTGGGATTTTCCAGCTGTCTTTCTGTTATTGATTCCTAGCTTAATTCCATTGTGGCCTGAGAGCAGACATTGTATTGTTTCTATTCTTTCAAAAATTTTAAGGTGTGTTTTATGGCCCAGAATGTGGCCTATCTTGGTGAATGTCCCATGTGAGCTTGAGATGAATGTGTATTCTGCCACTGTTGGATAAAGTAGTTTATAGATATCAATGATGTCCAGTTGATGTGATGGTGTTGTTGAATTTAATTATGTCCTCACTGATTTTCAGCCTGTGAGATCTGTCTTTTTCTGATATAGGGGTGTGGAAATCTCCAGCTATGATAGTGGATTCATCTACCTCTCTGTGCTGTTCTATCAGCTTTTGCCTCACATAGTTTGATGTTCTCTTGTTAGCTGCACATACGTTAAGGATTGTTATGTCTTCTTAGGGTATGGACTTCTTTATCATTATGTAATACCTCTCGTTATCCCTGATAAGTTTCCTTGCTTTGAAATATGCTCTGTCTGAAATTAATATAGCTGCTCCCGCTTTCTTTCGATTATTATTAACATGGTATATTTTTCTCCATCCACTTTCTTTTAACCTATATGTATCTTTATGTTAAACTGGGTTTCTTACATACAACATATAGTTGGGTTGTGTTTTTTGATCCACTTTGCCAATCTCTGTTTTTTGATTGATACGTTTAAACGATTGACATTCAAAGTAATTATTGATATAGTTTGGTTAATATCTACCGTATTTGTTACTTTAAAAAATTTTTTACCCTTGTTCTTTGTCCTAGTTTTGTCTTCCACTCTTTTTCTGTCTTTTGTGATTTTAATTGAGCATTTTACACAATTGTACTTTCTCTCCTTTTTACTTTTTTCAGTTGTTGCCCTACAGTTTTCAACTTTACAACTAATGTTTCACTCAACTTTACAATGCTTACAACTAATCCAAGTCCACTTTCCAATAACACTATCCCACTTCAAAATAACCCCCATTCCTCCCTCCTTTCCCTTGCATCATTGCTGTCATTCACTTAACTTACATATAAGCATACATAAGCATACATTTATATGTGTACATATTATGTATACATAAGCATACATAATTGAATACATTGTTGCTATTATTATTTTGAACAAACGTATTTGTTGGATCAATTAGTAATTAAAAGGGGCTGGCCCCGTGGCCGAGTGGTTAAGTTCGCGGGCTCTGCTGCAGGCGGCCCAGTGTTTCGTTGGTTCGAATCCTGGCTGCGGACATGGCACTGCTCGTCAAGCCATG
>NW_025799125.1:0-3100 GCF_021613505.1 Equus quagga
CATGGCTTGACGAGCAGTGCCATGTCCGCAGCCAGGATTCGAACCAACGAAACACTGGGCCGCCTGCAGCAGAGCCCGCGAACTTAACCACTCGGCCACGGGGCCAGCCCCTTTTAATTACTAATTGATCCAACAAATACGTTTGTTCAAAATAATAATAGCAACAATGTATTCAATTATGTATGCTTATGTATACATAATATGTACACATATAAATGTATGCTTATGTATGCTTATATGTAAGTTAAGTGAATGACAGCAATGATGCAAGGGAAAGGAGGGAGGAATGGGGGTTATTTTGAAGTGGGATAGTGTTATTGGAAAGTGGACTTGGATTAGTTGTAAGCATTGTAAAGTTGAGTGAAACATTAGTTGTAAAGTTGAAAACTGTAGGGCAACAACTGAAAAAAGTAAAAAGGAGAGAAAGTACAATTGTGTAAAATGCTCAATTAAAATCACAAAAGACAGAAAAAGAGTGGAAGACAAAACTAGGACAAAGAACAAGGGTAAAAAATTTTTTAAAGTAACAAATACGGTAGATATTAACCAAACTATATCAATAATTACTTTGAATGTCAATCGTTTAAACGTATCAATCAAAAAACAGAGATTGGCAAAGTGGATCAAAAAACACAACCCAACTATATGTTGTATGTAAGAAACCCAGTTTAACATAAAGATACATATAGGTTAAAAGAAAGTGGATGGAGAAAAATATACCATGTTAATAATAATCGAAAGAAAGCGGGAGCAGCTATATTAATTTCAGACAGAGCATATTTCAAAGCAAGGAAACTTATCAGGGATAACGAGAGGTATTACATAATGATAAAGAAGTCCATACCCTAAGAAGACATAACAATCCTTAACGTATGTGCAGCTAACAAGAGAACATCAAACTATGTGAGGCAAAAGCTGATAGAACAGCACAGAGAGGTAGATGAATCCACTATCATAGCTGGAGATTTCCACACCCCTATATCAGAAAAAGACAGATCTCACAGGCTGAAAATCAGTGAGGACATAATTAAATTCAACAACACCATCACATCAACTGGACATCATTGATATCTATAAACTACTTTATCCAACAGTGGCAGAATACACATTCATCTCAAGCTCACATGGGACATTCACCAAGATAGGCCACATTCTGGGCCATAAAACACACCTTAAAATTTTTGAAAGAATAGAAACAATACAATGTCTGCTCTCAGGCCACAATGGAATTAAGCTAGGAATCAATAACAGAAAGACAGCTGGAAAATCCCAAAGTATTAAATAAAACAACACACTTCTAAATAACACTTGGATCACAGAAGAAATCTCCAGAGAAATTAAAAAATATTTTGGATTAAATGAAAACTAAAACGCAACTCATCAAAATTTGTGAGATGTAGTGAATGTAGTGTTTAGAGGGAAAGTTATAGCATCGAATATGTATACTGGAAAAGAAGAAAGATCTAAAATCTATAATATAAGCTTCTATCTTAGGAAACTAGAAAAAGAACATCACATTAAACACAAGATAAACAGAAAGAAAAGAATAAGAATTAAAGCAGAAATCAATGAAATTGAAAACAGGAAATCAATAGGGAAAACCAATGAACCCCAAAGGCAGTTCTTTAAAAAGATCAATAAACTTGATAAGCTTCTAGCCAGGTTAACTAAAAAAAAGAGAGAGGACACAAATTACTAATATCAAAAATAAAAGAGAGACCATCACTACAGTTCCCTTGGATATTAAAAGATAATAAAGGAATACTACGGCAATTCTGTGCTCACAATTTTGATAGTCTAGATAAAATTAATCAATTTTTTGAAAGAAACAATCTGCCAAAACTCACACAAGAAGAAATAGACAATCTGAATGAGCCTGTATCTGTCAAAGACATTGAATCAATAATTCATAACCTTCCAAAACAGAAAGCACCAGGCCCAGATGGGTTCACAGGTGATTTCTATCAAACATTTAAGGAAGAGTTTATAGCAATTCTCTACAATCTCTTTCAGAAGATAGAAGCAGAGAGAATACTTCCTAACTCATTCTATGAGGTCAGCATTACCCTAATATCATAACCAAATAAAGACATTACAAGAGAGGATTACTACAAATCAGTATCTCTCATGAATATAGATGAAAAAATGCTCATCAAAATATTAGCAAATAGAATTTGACGGTATATAAAAAGAATTATACACCATGATGAAAGTGGGATTTATCCCAGGTGTGAAAGGCTGGTTCAACATATGAAAGTCAATTAATGTAATCCATCACATCAATAAAATACAACAGAAAAACACATGATCATATCAATAGATGCAGAAAAAAAATGTTTGAAAAAATCCAATACCCATTCATGAGAAAAACTCTCAGCAAACTAGGAAAGGAAAGGAACTTCAACTTGATAATCAAGAACAGCTACAAAAACCTTCAGATAACATCATACTTAATGATGAGAAAGTAAAAGCTTTCCCACCAAGATGAGGAACAAGGCAAAGATGTCTCCTCTCACCATTCCTTTTCAACATCATACTGAAAGTCCTTGCTATGCAATAAGGAAATAAAAGGTATAGTATTGGAAGGAAGAAATAAAGCCATCTTTGTTTGTAGATGACACAATAGTTCATGTCAGAAATCCTAAACAATTAACTAAAAAGCTCCTGGTACTAATAAGCAATTATAGTAAAGCTACAGAATACAAGGTTGATATTGCTTACCTATATGCCTGCAGTGAACAACCAGAATTTGAAATTAAAAACACAAGACTGTTTACATTAGCACCCCAAAAATGAAATAGTTAGGTATAAATCTAACATAGTGTGTACAAGATCTGTATGAGGAAAACTACAAACCTCTGATGAAAGAAATAAAAAAACTAAACAAATGGAGAGATGTTCCATGTTCATGAGTAGGAAGACTCAATGTTGGTTCTTCCCAACTTTATCTATAGATTGAATGCAATCGCAATCAAAATCTCAGCAAATTATTTTGCAAATATTGATAAACTGATTATAATGTTTATATGGAGAGACAAAAGACCTAGGACAGCCAACACACTACTGAAGAAGACAAAGTTGGAGGACTGACACTACTCAA
>NW_025799126.1:0-5342 GCF_021613505.1 Equus quagga
ATTGTATGCCCTCAGCTCCTTTGTCAAAGATAAGCTGTCCATAGATGGGTGGGAAAACTTGTCAGTATTCTTTAATACTTGCATAAAAATGTCTAATGGTCAGGTGCACTGGCTGTGATGTCCAAGAGCTCAGAGTTCCTATTCTAATGCCAACATTTATAAAATATGTAATCTCAAGTAAGTTACCTAAACTATTTAGTCAGTGAAATAGGGCAAATACTAATAACAAACATTCATTGAGAATTTATCATGTTCCAGGCATTGTTCATACAATAATTCATTTAATCCTCCCAACTCTTTGAGGTATTATTTACCCTTCTTTACAGATAAGGAAACTAAAGCACAGAGAAGTTAAGTAACTTGATCAAAGTCACACAGCTCAAAAGTGGTAGAGCCAGGGGCCAGCCTGGTGGCATAGTGGTTAAGTTCAGGCACTCCATTTCTGCAGCCCAGGGTTCATGGGTTTGGATGCCAGGCATGGACCTACACACCACTCATCAAGCCATGCTGTCATGGCACCCCACACACAAAACAGAGGAAGACTGGCACAGATGTTAGCTCAGGGACAATCTTCCTCAAGCAAAAAGAGGAAGATTGGCAGCAGACATTAGCTCAGTGCCAATCTTCCTCACCAAAAGAAAAAAAAGGGGGGGGAGAGGGGTGGAGCAAAATGGCAGGGTGAGCTGACCCGGGATTCTCTCCCCTCCAAAATACAACAAAAGATTGGAAGAACTGAATTTCAGAGAATAAACATAATGCCAGCTCGTTAGAGACCTACAATCCCAAGAAGTTGGAGATCATAAATTTTGCTTACACCCTCGGAGGCGCTGGAACAGTAGGAGAGAACATCGCTCCCTCCCCTAGAGTCTGCGATCGCTGTGGCGCGGGTCGGGAAGGAGCGGGGGAGGGGCCGCGCGACAGGGGGATCATCCAGGACTCCTGCCACTGATTCAGTGGAGACCCGCTGACAGGGGAAAGCTTCCGTCCGTGGGGACCCCATAAATCAAGGGCCTTGGGAGACCAGAGAACAGAACCGATCTGAACCCAGACCGGCACGTGTGAGTAACAGCCCCTCCCCCCAGCAAAGCCAGTGGGCGCAGCCATCTTGCCCCAAGGCGGAGAGCTCATAACACGCTGCTTTCGACCCCCATCTAGTGGCGACAGGCTGTAACTGCAACTGAATTCTACCACCATGCGAGAAAACCGCTCCTCTACCATCCAGCAATTTATAAACGCCCCAGACCAGAAGGAAAACAATAAAAACATAGAATTAAGCCCTGAGGACTTGGAATTAGGTAAACTAAGTGATAATGAGTTCAGAGCAGCTATAATCAAAAAACTCAATGAGGTAGAGAGAAAGATAAACAAGCCGAGTTCTGGAGTTACTTCACAAAAGAGATTGAAATCATAAAGAAGAATCAAACAGAATTACTTGAGATGAAAAACACAATGGACCAGATAAAACAGATTCCCTGAATGCCCGTGTAGACAACATAGAGGAGAAAATTAGCATAATCGAAGATAGACAGGCTGAATGGCACCAGACAGAGGAAGAAAGAGACCTAAGAATAAAAAAAAAATGAGGCAAATCTCCGAGAGATAATGGATTCAATGAGGAGTAAGAACATAAGGATCATAGGAATTCCCGAGAATATGGAAAAGGAAAATGGAGCAGAAAGTGTGCTTAACGAAATTATTGAAGGGAACTTCCCAAATCTAGGGATCGACGGAGAAATGTGTGTAGAAGAGGGTTTTAGATCTCCTAGATTTGTCAATGTAAAAAGAGCTACCCCATGGCACATAGTAGTAAAGTTGGCAAAAAGGAAAGATAAGGAAAGAATACTCAGGGAAGTAAGAAAAAAAATGAGAATAACCTATAAAGGAGCCCCTATCAGACTGTCAGCGGATTTCTCTACAGAAACCCTACAAGCTAGGAGAGAATGGAGTGACATATTCAAAGCTTTAAAGGATAAAAATCTTCAGCCAAGAATACTCTATCCAGCAAGAATTTCCTTCAGATATGAGGGAGAAATTAAATCTTTTCCAGACAAACAAAAGTTAAGGGAATTTGTAACTAAAAGCCCTCCATTACAAGAAATCCTCAAGAAGGCTCTCATACTTGAAAAAAGAAAAAAGGGAGAAAGGGGACACAATCCACAGACTAGGGAGACCGATGGATAGAACCAGAACAGGATAGCAAATATTCAGCTATAGCATTAGGGTAAAGGTAAGGAAACTACCAAAGCAAGGACGATCTTAGCACTCTAACTACAAATTAATAAGACGAGTTGGAATAAAAAATGAAAATAATTATTTAGGAGGGGAAGAGCAAAGGGTCTAAATCAGTATTGGTCAAGTAAGTAAGAGACCACCAGAGAATAGACTGTATTATACACGAGATTCTAAATACAAACTTCAAGGTAGACACTAAAATAAAGTACAGAACAGAGTCACAAATCATAAATAAGGAAAAATCTAAGAAACCCAGCATAAGAAATTGCAGTATTAAATGGGTAGTCTAAAGCAAACAGGAAAAGAAACGCAGGAAAACAAGATAATGAGCGACAGATTAACAGCATTAAGTCCACATGCATCAATAATCACTCTCAATGTGAACGGATTGAACTCTCCAATAAAAAGACACAGAGTGGCAAAATGGATTAAAGAACACTATCCAACAATTTGTTGCCTCCAGGAAACACACCTCAGCCCCAAGGACAAACACAGACTCAGGGTGAAGGGGTGGAGGACAATACTTCAAGCAAATAGCAAGCAAAAAAAGGCAGGTGTTGCAATTCTCATATCAGACCAAGTGGATTTCAAAATAAGACAGGTAAAGAGAGACACAGAGGGACAATATATAATGATCAAAGGGACACTTCATCAAGAAGAAATAACGCTTATAAATATCTATGCACCCAACACAGGAGCACCAAGATTCATAAAGCAACTATTAACAGACCTAAAGGAAGATGTTAAAAACAACACAATAATAGTAGGGGACCTCAACACCCCACTCACATCAACGGACAGATCATCCAGACAGAAAATCAACAAGGAAATAGTGGAGCTAAATGAAAAACTAAAACAATTGGACTTAATAGACATATATAGATCACTTCACCCTGAAAGAGCTGAATACACATTCTTCTCAAGTGCACATGGAACATTCTCTAGGATAGACCATATGTTGGGAAACAAGGCAAGCCTCTACAAATTTAAAAAAATTGAAATAATAGCAAGCATCTTCTCAGATCATAGTGCTATAAGGCTAGAAATTAATTACAAGAAAAAAGCTGAGAAAGGCACAAAGATGTGGAGACTAAACGACACACTACTGAACAAGCAATGGATCATTGAAGAAATTAAAGAAGAAATAAAAAAATACCTGGAAACAAACGAAAATGATAGCATGCCATACCAACTCATATGGGATACAGCAAAAGCTGTATTAAGAGGAAAATTCATCGCAACACAGGCACATCTTAACAAACAAGAAAAATCCCAAATAAGCAACCTTAAAGCACACCTAACTGAACCAGAGAAAAAAGAACAAATGAAGCCCAAAGTCAGCAGAAGGAGAGAAATAATAAAAATCAGAGCAGAAATAAATACTATTGAAACGAAAAAGGCAGTAGAAAGGATCAATGAGACAAAGAGCTAGTTTTTTGAGAAGATAAATAAAATTGACAAACCACTAGCCAGACTTACAAAGAAAACAAGGGAGAAAGCTCAAATAAACAAAATCAGAAATGAGCGAGGAGAAATAACAACAGACTCTGCAGAAATACAACAGATTATAAGAGAATACTACAAAAAACTATATGCCAACAGAATGGATAACCTAGAGGAAATGGATAAATTCTTGGACTCCTACAGTCTCCCAAAGCTCACTCAAGAAGAGGCAGACAATTTGAACAGACCAATCACAAGGAAAGAGATTGAAACAGCAATCAAAAACATCCCAAAGAATAAAACCCCAGGACCAGATGGCTTTCCTGGGGAACTCTACCAAACTTTCAGAGAGGATTTAATACCCATCCTTTTCAAGCTATTCCAAAAAATTAGGGAAGATGGAACACTTCCTAACACATTCTATGAGGCCAACATCACGCTGATACCAAAACCTGACAAGGACACCATGAAAAAAGAGAACTACAGGCCAATATCACTGATGAACATAGATGCAAAAATTCTAAACAAAATTTTGGCAACCAGAATTCAGCAATTCATCAAAAGAATCATACATCAGGATCAGGTGGGATTCATACCAGGGACACAGAGATGGTTCAACATCCGCAAATCAATCAACGTGATACACCACATCAACAAACTGAGGAATAAAAACCACATGATCATCTCAATAGATGCAGAGAAGGCATTTGACAAGATCCAACAGCCATTTATGATAAAAACTCTGAACAAAATGGGCATAGAAGGAAACTACCTCAACATAATAAAGGCCATATACGACAAACCCATAGCCAACATCATACTCAATGGGCAAAAACTGAACGCCATCCCCCTGAAAACAGGAATGAGACAAGGATGCCCTCTATCACCACTCTTATTTAACATAGTACTGGAGGTCCTGGCCAGAGCAATCAGGCAAGAAAAAGGAATAAAAGGAATCCAAATAGGGAGGGAAGAAGTGAAACTCTCGCTGTTTGCAGATGACATGATCTTATATAGAGAAAACCCCAAAGAATCCATTGGAAAACTGTTAGAAGTAATCAACCACTACAGCAAAGTTGCAGGGTATAAAATCAATTTGCATAAATCAGTAGCATTTCTATACTCCAGTAATGAACCAACAGAAAAAGAACTCAAGAATACAATACCATTCACAATCGCAACAAAAAGAATAAAATACCTTGGGATAAATTTAACTAAGGAAGTGAAAGACCTATATAATGAAAATTACAAGGCCTTTCTGAGAGAATTGGATGACATAAGGAGATGGAAAGACATTCCATGTACATGGATTGGAAGAATAAACATAGTTAAAATGTCCATTCTACCTAAAGCAATCTACAGATCCAATGCCATCCCAATCAGAATCCCAATGACATTCTTTACAGAATTAGAACAAAGAATCCTAAAATTCATATGGGGAAACAAAAGACCCCGAATTTCTAAAGCAATCCTGAGAAAAAAGAACAAAACGGGAGGCATCACAATCCCTGACTTCAAAACATACTACAAAGCTACAGTAATCAAAACAGCATGGTACTGGTACAAAAACAGGTGCACAGATCAATGGAACAGAATTGAAAGCCCAGAAATAAAACCACACATCTATGGACAGCTTATCTTTGACAAAGGAGCTGAGGGCATACAAT
>NW_025799127.1:0-5536 GCF_021613505.1 Equus quagga
TTCCCAACTTCTTCAAGTAAATCTTGAATTCTACTCTCTTTATGAACTACTTCAGAAAACAATTTGTCTTTTTCTGATGTTATTTTATAGAGCTCTTCAGATTTGTCATTTATCTACGGAAAAGAAATAAAATTTAGCTATGTTAGCAATATAAGATCCACTACAGCAGTTATCAGGAAAAGAAAAGCTTTATCTGCAAAAAAGAAAAAAGACATTGAAATTAAGCACAGATTTGACTGAGGAAAGGTAATATTTTTATTGTCACATCTTTATAACCATATATTATCCTGCTTAACTTTACCATCAAAGTTTTGTTTGGGTTCTAGTAAGGATTGAGTGGAGAAGAAACACTTAATTAGGATGTCTTTATTTCCTTATCTATCATTCTAAAGTGTTTTCTAACTTTATGGTGTTTCAGGCATCTTATGGTTTTTCTTAGAATTTGACTTATTATTTTCTTTCTAAAGGCTTTGAATGCAGCTCAGATTTCCAAAAACTTAATCCATGAATAATTTAAATTTTAAATAACTTAAATTTAAACTATTATTTAAGTAATTAATTTAAACCAACAATATCCAGCTTATAAATAGTTTAATCATTGTGAAAGATAAAGGAGAAGGAAGTGGGAAAAAGAGAGGAGAGCCAAAGTTGAGACAAAGGAGAGGGAGCGAGACAGTAGAGCTCTTGTAACCACAGGCTCAGGGTAGGAGGCAGGTCTGTGTAACTCAGCTTTTAGATCCATAACTATGTGTTGGGCTAAAAAACAGCATGTACTTTAAAGAGTTTTTAGGATGACTAAATAACGTTGCTAAAGTTGTTTAGCATGATGCTCACCATGTAGTAAGTACTCAAATTCTTGTCCTTTTTATTTCTTTCAGAAAGGCAGAAAAAGGAAAGGCTGGCAGAAGGTTTCCGGAATTGCTCACTAGGCTGCAATATTTACGTCAACCTCTAAAACTTCATCAATGCCACCCTCTTTACCTCCTTACTCTCCTTTATTCAACATAGTGATATGACCACAGCAACAGCACCAAAAAAGATAAAGACTAAGGGTGGGCCATCAATCTCTGTTGAAAAGCACTACATCTGAGGACTATAGAAATGGCCCCTACATGGATCTCATTACTAAGTATACTGTTACATATTCTTTGAAAATGTTCCTAACAAGCAGGGTCAAATGTTTACAGTCTCTTCACTGTTACTTTAAAACAAACTATGGCAAAATATTTAAGGCAATATTGCAAGGGTTTTTATTTCAAAGTAAGAGTTATTTGCTTAAAAACATATTTACCTCTTTCCTTAGCATTTCTACTTCTGAGGGTAAAGATTTCAACTCTGAGAGCAAATTAACTTCTTTATGCAAACTTCATTTTCTTCAACTTCTTTATTCAGTTCTTTCTGGAGATCAGTAATCTTTCTTCCTGATTCCAAATTACAGAGCAAATCTAGGATATTTTTGGTAAATTAAACAGTTTGCAGTTATTGGGACAATTTAAATTACATACAAACTTAGATTACTTAATCAGATTATATAAAATTTATTAAAGAAAGAACCAGTGTTGGTCAACAGGTAATCCAATTGTTAAAAGTTCTTGAATCGCCTTTTTCAAGATCAGGTCCAATTCATTTGAAAAATAATTCTTAAACCTTTATAATTTGAAGTCCATGGAAACACTTATAAATACTGACACCAAATGATATTGAAATTTAATATTAGGCTACTTACAAACATCAGAGAACAATGGACTTTTAATCATTGGAATGGAGGTGCAAAATCCTTTAGGCAGTTGGATTTGCAAAGAGGTAAGTCTGAAATTATAAAATACCTTTTGGAACTTTTCCATCTATAAGGCAGGTGAGTTTTGCTATTTCATTAAAAGAAGATTGTAATTCTTTCTCCAGATCAACTTGCATTTTCTTCTTTGCCTCCAACTGCCTTTGATATAACTGAATATCATTTTCCATTTGCTTGCATGCACTTGCAAGTTCTTTCTATGAGAGAAACAATACAAATTCACAAAAATGTAGTGATCATTACAACTGCTTTATTATAAATATAACAAAAATCACTTACCATTTTCTCTTTCAGCTCCAGATTTTCACTCCTGAGACAGGCTGCTTCTCTCTTGGCATCGAGGGCTACAGCCTCAGCATCGAACAGAGTCTGTTTCATCTGTTTGAGGTCTTGAATGTTTTCCTATACACACAACAAAAAGGATTTCCTGAAAGCTAACTTTCTTAGAGTTGGAAAAGACTTTAGAGAACACACACACAGATGTCATTCCTAACAAATCAAAAATGGTGAAAATATGTTAATCACCAAATTTTTTTTAGGATAGATGAAAAGAAATGACATTTTCGAAAATAAAAATATTTTTAAAAATTCTGGTTATCTTTTTCCAAATTATAAAAGCACTATATAGAAGTACTGTAATTTAAGAAATCTGTTATTGTTTAAAAAATATTAACACAATTGTTGCTCAGCTAGCCTGTTAAAGTTTCCTACGTATTTTTCAATTATTCTCTCCAAAACATGACAGGTGAGCAATTAATAGTTAAAATTAAGAATATTAAATCACAAACTGAAAAAAAAAAGACAAACAATCCAAAAGAAAAAGAGAGAAAAGATACGAACAGGCAACTCACAGAAGAGAAAATATAACTGATAAATACATACAAAGATCCACTGTGTCATTTTTAAAGAGAAGTAGCATTTTAACATGACTTTAGCTGACATGAATTCAACCATATGTCCTTGGGAAAACATTAATGCATGAATGAATGAATGAATGAATAAAGAGAAAGAAATAAAGAACAACTTTTAAAAAGTGGGCAATTCTGCTTGCCACTCTGTCAGTAGACACTCGAAGATTATATGAAAGTACCTTTCTTCCCAGGGCCTCCAAACAGTAACAACACTTTTAAAAAGAATCATTTGTGATTAATAGAAGGTAACAAAAAGTACTCTGACAAGTTCAAATGAAAACAAAAGAACAACAGAAACTAAGATTAAAAAAATTCTAGCTAGTGGACAGCCCCGTGGCCAAGTGGTTAAGTTCACGAGCTCCACTTCAGTGGCCCGGGGTTTTGCTGGTTCGGACCCTGGGTGCGGACATGGCATCACTCATCAGGCCATGCTGAGGCAGCATCACACATGCCACAGACAGAAGGACCCACAACTAGAACATACAACTATGTACTGGGGGGCTTTGGGGAGAAGAAGAAGAAAAAAAAAATGATGACGACGATTGGCAACAGATGTGAGCTCAAGTGCCAATCTTTAAAAAAAGAAAAAAATTCTAGCTAGAAACTGTTGCCTTTTAAAAAAGGGTGTTAAAAACTAGAATCAAACAGATACTTTCTTGAAGTAATCAGGTGGATTGAAAGCAAATAAAAAAATTTAACAATTTCACCATGAGATTCAAATGTTACTTAATGCCAAGATCTGATATCTTGGCTGAGATCAACTACATACTTCTTCATGCATTTGTATAAAACAATTGAAAAAAATTAAAATGTTTTTTGAATTACTGGTTTTTAATGGAAGCTCACTCCTAACTTACTTACATTCACTCAAAGAATGATGTCCTCAACTCTCTGAGCGATTCTTTATCTGTAGAATGGCAATGATACCAACAGTCCCTTTCCCATAGGTTTACTGATAGGATTAAATAAAATACTAAATGTAAAACAACTACAACAACGCTCGGCACACAGTAGGCTCAACGTAAGCATTTGCTATGATGATGGTGATGGTACACTATAAATGCCAACATGATTACACAACAAAATAAACCTGATTTTTACCGATGAGTATGACAAGTCCATGTTCACATTTTCTGATTTTTGAGTGTCTATGTATTTCTGTAGCTTTTTAATCTGGTCTTCCTTTTCTCTAAGCAGCTCTACTTTTGAACTTAGTTCATTCTAAAAGAATCAAAGGAGAGTGAAACACAATTTAATTGGATCTAAATTCTAAGGGATTAAAAAGAATTTACATTTAATAGTTTAGACAGTAAAATTTAAAAGTTGATACTTAAAAAATATAATTCCTTCTCTTTTCTGAAATCATGTTCAATTACATATGATGTATATTTTATAGCTCTAGTCCCTTATCAACAGAAATATCAACATAAAAGCTCACCTCAAGATCTTGATTACACACTTCTGCATGCTTAACTAAATTCTTTAAGTTGGAAATTTCATGAATTAGTTGCATCTGTAAGAGCATCTGAACAGGCAACAGAGCAAACCAATAGTTAAACAGAGCAAAAAAAAAAAAAAAAAGACAGCATTCATTCACTGCTTCAGAATCACCTAACACAGTAAGAAGGGCTGAGAGATAACTGTTCAAGCTACTGCAGCAGAGCACCTCATTATTTAAAAATACAAAAACTCTCCCAAAAGACCAAACCCAACTAACCAAACGAAAAATCCCAAAACCCCACAAAACAAAGAAGAAAACCTCAGCATAACCCAAATAACAGTTACATCATCTGTTAATAAAGTTACAATAACATCAAAAGTACATTAGTAGGCATCACTTGGAGGAGATGAACTGTAATCAAACTTTTAAAAAACATTCTCTGAATAGATTTTTTTTTTGGGTAAGTTAAATGCATAAATGCATTTACCCCGTAAGATTTTTTCTTCCCATGAATTAGCCATTTAGCTTTACACTGGCGTGCTTGTTAATGCGTTGTGATCTGGAATGCAGGTTTGGATTAGGCTGGTTCCATGTGGTGCTCACCAAAGCTACAGAGGTATGCACAGCATTACCAACTATCTACCCTGTTGGTTTATTCCACAGGGAATATTGGAAAGATGATGTTATCGCTTTACATTGTCCAACTGTCTAAAAGTATAAAGAATACTTAAAGATATAAGTATTTCTATTAAAGTTTCCTTTCTATCAAAATAGCTATAGCATTAACTATCTCAGTACCATAAACTTTTGTGTTCAAAACAAGTAAACTACAATTTCCTAAGATAAACATATTTTTCCTTAGAATTATTTAATCTTAATAATCAGATGAGTCCTTAAAGAGTAAAAGCAAATTCTAGTAGAATGCAAGCGACTGGCTGTTTCCATCCTAAACTAGTTTCAGATTTCAGACTAGTGTTGACGTTCTTATTTTAGGGCAGTATCATCCAACAGAAATATAATGTGAGCCAAATTTGTAATTTAAAATTTACTAGTAGCCACATTAAAAAATAAAACAGGTAGAATTAATTTTAATAATACATTTTATTTAACCTAATATATCCAAAATATTGTCATTTCTTCATGTAATCAATATAAAAAAAAATGAAATATTTTACATTCTTTTTTCATACTGAAGTCAATTCAGACTGGCCCCAATTCAAGTGCCTAGCTGCCACATGTGGTGAGTGGCTGCCCAATTGTTTGGCAAAGTTTTAGACATTTGTATAGGTTGTAATTTAAACTGGCTTCATCTTTTACCTCTTCTTCTCTGTTTCTAACTTTCGTGCAAGAAAACTGCCTATTTCTAATTTTTGTGCAAGAAAAGCACAT
>NW_025799128.1:0-7065 GCF_021613505.1 Equus quagga
ACATCACTGAGAGAACAGTTTATAGAAAGATACACAATAAGCACATAAAAAGATGCTCAACATCTTTAGTCATTAGGGAAAGGCAAATCAAAACAAGGTTACACCCAATAGAAATGGCTAAAATTAAAAACACCAATAATATGAAGTGTTGGTGGGGATGTGGAGCCATCAGAATTCTCTTAATGTGCTGATGAGAATGTAAAACGGTGCAACTATACTTTGGAAATCAGCCTAGTAAATTCTTACCAAGCTAAACATACATCTCCCTATGACCCAGCTATTTCACTTAGATCCATACTCTAGAGAAATAAAAAATATATGTTCATAAAAACATTTGTATGAGAATGTTTATAGCAGCTTTATTCAAAATACCCAAATAGTAGAGATAACTCAAATTTCCATCAATACAGGAGAAAGGCTAAACAAATTGTGGCCTATTCATACACTGGAAGACTACCAAGCAGTAAAAAGGAGTGTAGAAAGAAGTGAGACAAAAGAGCACATGCAGTGTGATTCTATTTGTGTGAAGTTCTAGAAGAGACAGTGAGCTGAGGTGGAAAACATCAGGACAGTGACTATGTGGGGCAGAGGATGAGATCAGGATTGCCTGGGTGGAGGTGGGAGGGAACTTGCTGGGGTGGAGAGAACACAAGTAGAGACATTTGTCAAAAGTCATCACACTGGACACTCACATCAGATACATTTATTGCATGTAAATTATACCTCAATAAAGTTGTAAAAATCTAAAACATACAAAGACAAAAACACATTGCTGAATCCCACCATTCCAATACTATCCCTCAGGTCAGTCTTCAGTTGCTCCTTTTCTGCAGTAACACTCTCTAACATTTGTCGCAGTGCTGTTTTCTCCTGTATTAAAGAAAATATCTTTCTCTGTTGTTCAGTTAGCTCATTATCAACATCTGCAATCAGCACTTGGGTTTTTTTGGCTTCCAAACTCTGCTTTTTATCTATGCCAACCATCTAAAATATTAATACATTAGAGAAGAATTTCTTAGTAACAGTTTTAATAATAAAAATAGCCAAACTTCTATTACTTATTATGTACCAGGCACTATTTTCACACAGTGACACATTTAATCTTCCCCATAACCTTACAAGGTAGGCACTATTACTATCTCCGTTTGACAGGCAAGGAAACTGAATCCCAGAGAGGGTAGGTCACTTGCCCAAGGTCACTCAGAGAAGTTATCAGGCTTTGAATCCAAGTGGTCTGGTTCCAGAGCTCGTGCTCTTGTGCCTGTTCACTGGTAAGAGCTATGTGGACAGCTATAGATAATTCACAACTATCTTCATGTACGATGGGTTAACCTGACTTTATGAAGGAGTAAGCCAGCTTAAACTCTCCCTCTTTATTTCTTTCCTTCAAAAGCTGGAAACCATAACTTATGCCCTACTACTAACAAATCTTTATTTTCAGAGTTTTATTATAGATAAGAGGGCAAAAGAGTTTTGTTAGAAACATATTTCATATTATAGTAGCATAATTCACCTTTTCAAATTTTTCATATACTGCTTAAGAAAAGCATGTTATATAAATCCATTTATCCATAAATAAGTCTTAACCAAAGGTAACCTGATACATGGACTCCTTGGTAAAAGGAGACAAAGATTGATGTTACCAGTATGAAATTAGGGTATCACCATATAATCCTATACTAGCCCAGTAAAAACACTCAGCTGAATATTGGTCACAGATGTTTAAAAAGTTTTTATAATAATCTATATTTAATTAGAAAAAAAAGAAAAAGAAAAAAAATCATCCAATGACACCAACTTCACACAATCACTATTAGAATTTGGGAATATTTCCTTCCAGAGTTTCTTCTATTAAAAGAATTTTTTTAACATTGCAATTATGACTACTTTACATATAAGATCCTTTTTAGTTTTTCTTTCCCACTTAGATTAGATGATATGCATTTTCCCATGCTGTTACATAATCTCCAAATTATAATTTTTAGTAGTTGCTCAATTCTCTAGAGTGGATACAGACAAACCATATTTCATTTGGTTAGCCCCTTCTTTTTGGCAATCTGCATGAGCTTCTACAAGGATGAGCAGAGAGCTAACTACAACTACAGGAGAAATTAAGGCAGGAACACAGAGTCTTTGGGATTAGTCAGTCAGCTACTATAATTCAGAATCTTGCATCTTTACTCCTAAATATGGAAATGTACACAAAACAAAGCAGATTGAGACAAAGTGCAAAACTGAACTCAGCCTAGAAAGTATTCCAGCTACCATGGTTATGAGCAAATCTAATAGGTCTAATTATTAAATAAGGAAAAAAATTGTGTCCTTTATATGAGAATAAGCCTACTAATCACAAAGTTTAAAATTTCTGTTGAGACACACTAGAGAAACTCATTTCCAGAGAGAGACACATCAAGCAGGATTGAAAACGGGCACTCCTAGAGGCTTCATGATAGACCTACTAGGCTATCATAGGCTGCCCTCTGGTGCTCTGATAAACAGGTTTATCTGGAAATCCCTAGACCCACTGCTTTATCCTCATGGGTGATTCCAGCATGAACACAATTTCACAAGACCAAGCTCACCTCAGCATTGCATCCCAGATTTCAGAAACCCTGATGAACAGAATGGCCCAGGAGAATTTCCAGTTAGACCCTTTTATCAACACAGATGATTCCAGCATGAACTTAATACCACAGACTGGCTGGTCCAGTGAGTGTAACTCTCCTTTTCCCTCACTCCGCCTCTACTGCTCCTTCTCATGGGGCCCTGTGACTGCATTTTGCATTTGTTTAAAAGCGGCTACTGACTGTGCATTTATTTTCAAAAAACTATTGAAAAAACCTTTCCCCTTATAAAAGTGGAAGTTATAAATTTTAAATCAAGGTCAAGTGCCTTTGGCCCATAGTTGACCCAAAATATAGATAAACTGAGAATACAAGATATAGAGCAAGTGAAAATGCTTTCTAGGAAAGAATGACTGAAGCATAGGGAGAGAGGAAGAGAAAGCTCCTTTTCCAAGGCAGGAATATTGTACCCCAGAGTAAATGGGAAAAAAGAAGCTCATTATATAGAGTAATAGTATATAAAGGTATATAGAGGTTTCTTTACATAAGTTGGATCTTACTGAATTGTTCTTTAGTATGTATCTGTTTTTATTTAATAATCTATTCTGGAAATTTTCCAATTGTAGATAATGTCTACTTTAAAGAAATTCCATGACTATACAAAACTCTATTACATTTCTATACATTAACAATAAACAATTAAAAAAGGAAATAGAGAAAACAATCCATTTACAAAAGCATCAAAAAGAATAAAATATTAAGGAATAAACTTAACCAAGATGGCAAAGGCTTGTACAATGAAAACTACAAAATGTATCTGAAATACATTAAAGACACAAATAAATGGAAAGACGTCTCATGTTCACAGATTGGAAGACTTAATATTGTTAAGAAGTCAATGCTACCCAAAGCGATCTACAAATTTAATGCAATCCCTATAAAATCCTAATAGTGTTTTGCAGAAATAGAAAAATCCACCCTGAAATTCATATGGAATCTCAAGGGACTCCAAACAGGCAAAACAATCTTGAAAAAAGAACAGAGATGAGGGGCTCACACACCCTGATTTCAAAACTTACTACAAAGTTATAGTAATCAAAACAGCTCAGTACTGGCATAAAGACAGATATATAGACCAATGAAATAGAAAACAGAGCCCAGAAATAAACCTTTGCATATGGTCAAATGATCTTTAACAAGGATGTCAAGACCATTCAATCATAAAGGATGGTATCTTCAACAAATGGTGTTGGGAAAACTGGATATCTCATGCAGAAGAAAGAAGTTGGGCCCTTACTTTACATCATATAAAAAAGTTAACTCAAAGTAGATCAAAGACCTAACCATAAGAACTAAAACTGTAAGATGCTTAGAAGAAAACATGGGAGAAAAACTTCATAAAGTGGATCTTGCCAATGATGTCTTGGATATGACACCAAAAGCACAGACAACAAAAGCAAAAAGAGATAAACTGGACTACATAAAAACTACAAATTTCTGTGCACCAAAGGACACAATCAACAGAGTGAAAAGGCAACCTAGGAATGGGAGAAAATATATGCAAGTCACACAATTGATAAAGGGTTAATATCCAGACTATATAAAGAATGTCTAAAATTCAACAACAAAAACCAAACAATCCAATTTAAAAATGAGTAAAGACTTGAACAGACATTTCTGTAAAGATATACAAATAGCCTACAAGCACATGAAAAGATGCTCAACATTACTAGTCATTAGGGAAATGCAAATAAAAACCACAATGAGATATCATCTCACACTTATTAGGATAGCTACTGTGAAAAAAGGAGAAAATAATACGTGTTGGTGAGAACTTGGAGAAATTGGAACCCTTATGCACTGCTGGTGGGAATGTAAAATGGTACAGCCATGATGGAAAACAGTATGACAGTTCCTCAAAAGATAAAAAACATGATCCAGTAAATCTGACATCCAAAAGAATTGAAAGCAGGGTCTCAGAGAGATATTTGTACACCATGTTCATAGCAGCATTATTCCCAACAGCAAAAAGGTGAAAGCAATCTTCAGTGCCCATTAATGGGTGAATGGTTAAACAAAATGTAGTATATACATACAATGGAATATTATTCAGCCCTAAAAAGGAAGGAATTTCTGATGTATGCTGCAACATAGAGGAACCTTGAGGACACTATGCTAAATGAAATAAGCCAGTCAAAAAAAGACAACATACTGCATGATTCCGCTTATGTGAGGTACCTAGAGTAGCCAAATTAAGAGAGATAGAAAGTGGAAAAGTGGTTGCTAGGGGCTAGAGGAGGGAGGGAATGAGGAATTGTTTAGTGGGTATAGAGTTTCAGCTTCACAAGATAAAAAGAATTCTGGAGATTGGTGGCACAACAACGTGAACGTACCTAACACTACTGAACTGTTTGCTTAAAAATGATAAAGATGGTAAATTTTATGCTATGTATATTTTACCACAATTAAAGATACAAAACAAACAAAAATAAATTTATACATATATATATATATATATATATATATATATATATATATATATATGAATGACTACTACTCCAAGCTATGGATGTATGAAAGATTATTTCACCATTCTCCTATTGGTGAACGTTTTAAATTCCCAGTAGTTATTATTCTGGATTAAATAGTATTAAGTATAATAACAATGAAAAATAGTATAAAAAATTCTGACATATAAAAGGCATTTTTGAAAAGTAGAAATGCATTGTAAATAAATCAGTTATATAAAATTACAGGCAATCCCGTTATGGACTGAATTATGTCCTCCCAAAATCCACATGTTGAAGCTCTAAGCCCCAAAATGACTGTATTTGGAGAGAGGGCCTTTAAGGAGAGTAATTAGGGTTAAATGAGATCATATGGCTGGGGCCCTAACCCCATAGAACTGGTGTCCACTCCAGAAGCAGAAGAGAACCAGAGCTCTCTCGGCTCACACACAGAAGGGCCATGTGAGGAGAGGTGCCATCTGCATGATAGGAAGAGGGCTCACAAGAAACTGAATTTTCTAGCTCCTTAACCTTGGTCCTCTAGCTTCTACAACTGGGAAAAAGTAAATTTCTGTTGTTTAAGCTACTTAGTCTATGATATTTTGTGATGGCAGACTAATATACCTCCCTTTTAAAAAATCATCATTAGCATCCTAGCCTTTCTTGTATATAATTAAATAACAAAGCAGCTCTTCTCCCCAGGTTTCAGGACAAAACGAACCATGCTGCCTAGAATAAGCTGAGATTTAAGCACAGCACAGCTCTAGAAACAGACATGAACATGACACACACATCGATAGTGAACTCTCAACTAGTACACAAAATCTGATATAAAACAAATATTTTACCCATAAGTAATAATAAGCACTCAATCTTTCTTACATTCTTAGAATTCAGAGGGGCTTTTAAAGATGTTTAAAATACACCAGGCCTCGGAAAATATCAGCTCAAAGTTTGAACTAACATTTTTGCCTTTTCCTTTTCCAACTGATTGTAAGCAGTTATATCTGAAGTTATTTCAAAGACACTAGGGCTAATCTTGTAAACTGTTGTTAGTTATTCACTGTGAATAATCAATAAGATTGAGGTCACCATTATGTACTTAAGTGTCTGAAGTTAAGGAGAAAGCTCACATATAGTATATGAAAACTCGAACAGAAATACCCTTTACCTTTTCCTGAAATTCATCCGAATTTTCTACTATGTTTTCCTCTATACGCAAATTCCTGGAAGTTTCCTCAGAAATTTTCATTTTCAGTGTGTTAACTGTTTCTTGGTGTTGTTTTAAAGACTCAAGAGCATTTTGTAATTGTTCTTGGGTATCTATGTTCTTTGTCAGAGAAAGGGAACACAATTTCAATTAGAATAATGTGAAACAATGAAAATAACTTTATAGTTACTGCTTGATCATAAATAATAACTGATGGCTCCTGAACGTCTTGAAGAGGCTCTGAGTTTTCGGTTTACTCTGTCAAAGCCTCACCATGGTCACGGTGTCCTGAATGTCACTTCTGAGCTGGTGCCTCTCAATCTGCAGGCTCTCTTGGAGCTGTTTCAGGCCATCTTTTTCTTGGGTTAAGGTTCTTACTTCTGCTAAGGTTTGTTGAAGTTTCTCAGTAATCAGTGCTTTCTCCCTTTCGACAGTTTGCAGCCTAGAATCTCTACTTTCTAATTGTTGCTTCAGCTCTTTCACTTCATTTAACCTTTCTTGACTCTCAGCTGTTTTCTGCTGAAGTTCCTGGGTTTTGTAAGAAAGCTTTAAAATAAGAAAAAGTTACTGTGAGAAGCAGAGCATTCTGTGGCATCTATATAGAAGCCAAACCCCAGAAAACTAAAGACCATTTCCATAGAGGGTGTGTTGTACCAACCTCCATGTTCAAAGCATCCAAGCTTAAACCAAGTGTTTGAGCTTCTTTAGAGAGATTTCCTATGTTCTGACTCATTCTTGCATTCTCCTCAAGGACCATCTTATACTTTTGCTCAGTTTCAACATG
>NW_025799129.1:0-5527 GCF_021613505.1 Equus quagga
ATGTGCTTTTCTTGCACAAAAATTAGAAATAGGCAGTTTTCTTGCACAAAAGTTAGAAACAGAGAAGAAGAGGTAAAAGATGAAGCCAGTTTAAATTACAACCTATACAAATGTCTAAAACTTTGCCAAACAATTGGGCAGCCACTCACCACATGTGGCAGCTGGGCACTTGAATTGGGGCCAGTCTGAATTGACTTCAGTATGAAAAAAGAATGTAAAATATTTCATTTTTTTATATTGATTACATGAAGAAATGACAATATTTTGGATATATTAGGTTAAATAAAATGTATTATTAAAATTAATTCTACCTGTTTTATTTTTTAATGTGGCTACTAGTAAATTTTAAATTACAAATTTGGCTCACATTATATTTCTGTTGGATGATACTGCCCTAAAATAAGAACGTCAACACTAGTCTGAAATCTGAAACTAGTTTAGGATGGAAACAGCCAGTCGCTTGCATTCTACTAGAATTTGCTTTTACTCTTTAAGGACTCATCTGATTATTAAGATTAAATAATTCTAAGGAAAAATATGTTTATCTTAGGAAATTGTAGTTGTTTTGAACACAAAAGTTTATGGTACTGAGATAGTTAATGCTATAGCTATTTTGATAGAAAGGAAACTTTAATAGAAATACTTATATCTTTAAGTATTCTTTATACTTTTAGACAGTTGGACAATGTAAAGCGATAACATCATCTTTCCAATATTCCCTGTGGAATAAACCAACAGGGTAGATAGTTGGTAATGCTGTGCATACCTCTGTAGCTTTGGTGAGCACCACATGGAACCAGCCTAATCCAAACCTGCATTCCAGATCACAACGCATTAACAAGCACGCCAGTGTAAAGCTAAATGGCTAATTCATGGGAAGAAAAAATCTTACGGGGTAAATGCATTTATGCATTTAACTTACCCAAAACAAAAATCTATTCAGAGAATGTTTTTTAAAAGTTTGATTACAGTTCATCTCCTCCAAGTGATGCCTACTAATGTACTTTTGATGTTATTGTAACTTTATTAACAGATGATGTAACTGTTATTTGGGTTATGCTGAGGTTTTCTTCTTTGTTTTGTGGGGTTTTGGGATTTTTCGTTTGGTTAGTTGGGTTTGGTCTTTTGGGAGAGTTTTTGTATTTTTAAATAATGAGGTGCTCTGCTGCAGTAGCTTGAACAGTTATCTCTCAGCCCTTCTTACTGTGTTAGGTGATTCTGAAGCAGTGAATGAATGCTGTCTTTTTTTTTTTTTTTGCTCTGTTTAACTATTGGTTTGCTCTGTTGCCTGTTCACATGCTCTTACAGATGCAACTAATTCATGAAATTTCCAACTTAAAGAATTTAGTTAAGCATGCAGAAGTGTATAATCAAGATCTTGAGGTGAGCTTTTATGTTGATATTTCTGTTGATAAGGGACTAGAGCTATAAAATATACATCATATGTAATTGAACATGATTTCAGAAAAGAGAAGGAATTATATTTTTTAAGTATCACCTTTTAAATTTTACTGTCTAAACTATTAAATGTAAATTCTTTTTAATCCCTTAGAATTTAGATCCAATTAAATTGTGTTTCACTCTCCTTTGATTCTTTTAGAATGAACTAAGTTCAAAAGTAGAGCTGCTTAGAGAAAAGGAAGACCAGATTAAAAAGCTACAGAAATACATAGACACTCAAAAATCAGAAAATGTGAACATGGACTTGTCATACTCATCGGTAAAAATCAGGTTTATTTTGTTGTGTAATCATGTTGGCATTTATAGTGTACCATCACCATCATCATAGCAAATGCTTACGTTGAGCCTACTGTGTGCCGAGCGTTGTTGTAGTTGTTTTACATTTAGTATTTTATTTAATCCTATCAGTAACCCTATGGGAAAGGGACTGTTGGTATCATTGCCATTCTACAGATAAAGAATCGCTCAGAGAGTTGAGGACATCATTCTTTGAGTGAATGTAAGTAAGTTAGGAGTGAGCTTCCATTAAAAACCAGTAATTCAAAAAACATTTTAATTTTTTTCAATTGTTTTATACAAATGCATGAAGAAGTATGTAGTTGATCTCAGCCAAGATATCAGATCTTGGCATTAAGTAACATTTGAATCTCATGGTGAAATTGTTAAATTTTTTTATTTGCTTTCAATCCACCTGATTACTTCAAGAAAGTATCTGTTTGATTCTAGTTTTTAACACCCTTTTTTAAAAGGCAACAGTTTCTAGCTAGAATTTTTTTCTTTTTATAAAGATTGGCACTTGAGCTCACATCTGTTGCCAATCGTCGTCATCATTTTTTTTTCTTCTTCTTCTCCCCAAAGCCCCCCAGTACATAGTTGTATGTTCTAGTTGTGGGTCCTTCTGTCTGTGGCATGTGTGATGCTGCCTCAGCATGGCCTGATGAGTGATGCCATGTCCGCACCCAGGGTCCGAACCAGCAAAACCCCGGGCCACTGAAGTGGAGCTCGTGAACTTAACCACTTGGCCACGGGGCTGTCCACTAGCTAGAATTTTTTTAATCTTAGTTTCTGTTGTTCTTTTGTTTTCATTTGAACTTGTCAGAGTACTTTTTGTTACCTTCTATTAATCACAAATGATTCTTTTTAAAAGTGTTGTTACTGTTTGGAGGCCCTGGAAAGAAAGGTACTTTCATATAATCTTCGAGTGTCTACTGACAGAGTGGCAAGCAGAATTGCCCACTTTTTAAAAGTTGTTCTTTATTTCTTTCTCTTTATTCATTCATTCATTCATTCATGCATTAATGTTTTCCCAAGGACATATGGTTGAATTCATGTCAGCTAAAGTCATGTTAAAATGCTACTTCTCTTTAAAAATGACACAGTGGATCTTTTTATGTATTTATCAGTTATATTTTCTCTTCTGTGAGTTGCCTGTTCGTATCTTTTCTCTCTTTTTCTTTTGGATTGTTTGTCTTTTTTTTTTTCAGTTTGTGATTTAATATTCTTAATTTTAACTATTAATTGCTCACCTGTCATGTTTTGGAGAGAATAATTGAAAAATACGTAGGAAACTTTAACAGGCTAGCTGAGCAACAATTGTGTTAATATTTTTTAAACAATAACAGATTTCTTAAATTACAGTACTTCTATATAGTGCTTTTATAATTTGGAAAAAGATAACCAGAATTTTTAAAAATATTTTTATTTTCGAAAATGTCATTTCTTTTCATCTATCCTAAAAAAAATTTGGTGATTAACGTATTTTCACCATTTTTGATTTGTTAGGAATGACATCTGTGTGTGTGTTCTCTAAAGTCTTTTCCAACTCTAAGAAAGTTAGCTTTCAGGAAATCCTTTTTGTTGTGTGTATAGGAAAACATTCAAGACCTCAAACAGATGAAACAGACTCTGTTCGATGCTGAGGCTGTAGCCCTCGATGCCAAGAGAGAAGCAGCCTGTCTCAGGAGTGAAAATCTGGAGCTGAAAGAGAAAATGGTAAGTGATTTTTGTTACATTTATAATAAAGCAGTTGTAATGATCACTACATTTTTGTGAATTTGTATTGTTTCTCTCATAGAAAGAACTTGCAAGTGCATGCAAGCAAATGGAAAATGATATTCAGTTATATCATAGGCAGTTGGATTTGCAAAGAGGTAAGTCTGAAATTATAAAATACCTTTTGGAACTTTTCCATCTATAAGGCAGGTGAGTTTTGCTATTTCATTAAAAGAAGATTGTAATTCTTTCTCCAGATCAACTTGCATTTTCTTCTTTGCCTCCAACTGCCTAAAGGATTTTGCACCTCCATTCCAATGATTAAAAGTCCATTGTTCTCTGATGTTTGTAAGTAGCCTAATATTAAATTTCAATATCATTTGGTGTCAGTATTGATAAGTGTTTCCATGGACTTCAAATTATAAAGGTTTAAGAATTATTTTTCAAATGAATTGGACCTGATCTTGAAAAAGGCGATTCAAGAACTTTTAACAATTGGATTACCTGTTGACCAACACTGGTTCTTTCTTTAATAAATTTTATATAATCTGATTAAGTAATCTAAGTTTGTATGTAATTTAAATTGTCCCAATAACTGCAAACTGTTTAATTTACCAAAAATATCCTAGATTTGCTCTGTAATTGGGAATCAGGAAGAAAGATTACTGATCTCCAGAAAGAACTGAATAAAGAAGTTGAAGAAAATGAAGCTTTGCATAAAGAAGTTAATTTGCTCTCAGAGTTGAAATCTTTACCCTCAGAAGTAGAAATGCTAAGGAAAGAGGTAAATATGTTTTTAAGCAAATAACTCTTACTTTGAAATAAAAACCCTTGCAATATTGCCTTAAATATTTTGCCATAGTTTGTTTTAAAGTAACAGTGAAGAGACTGTAAACATTTGACCCTGCTTGTTAGGAACATTTTCAAAGAATATGTAACAGTATACTTAGTAATGAGATCCATGTAGGGGCCATTTCTATAGTCCTCAGATGTAGTGCTTTTCAACAGAGATTGATGGCCCACCCTTAGTCTTTATCTTTTTTGGTGCTGTTGCTGTGGTCATATCACTATGTTGAATAAAGGAGAGTAAGGAGGTAAAGAGGGTGGCATTGATGAAGTTTTAGAGGTTGACGTAAATATTGCAGCCTAGTGAGCAATTCCGGAAACCTTCTGCCAGCCTTTTCTTTTTCTGCCTTTCTGAAAGAAATAAAAAGGACAAGAATTTGAGTACTTACTACATGGTGAGCATCATGCTAAACAACTTTAGCAACGTTATTTAGTCATCCTAAAAACTCTTTAAAGTACATGCTGTTTTTTAGCCCAACACATAGTTATGGATCTAAAAGCTGAGTTACACAGACCTGCCTCCTACCCGGAGCCTGTGGTTACAAGAGCTCTACTGTCTCGCTCCCTCTCCTTTGTCTCAACTTTGGCTCTCCTCTCTTTTTCCCACTTCCTTCTCCTTTATCTTTCACAATGATTAAACTATTTATAAGCTGGATATTGTTGGTTTAAATTAATTACTTAAATAATAGTTTAAATTTAAGTTATTTAAAATTTAAATTATTCATGGATTAAGTTTTTGGAAATCTGAGCTGCATTCAAAGCCTTTAGAAAGAAAATATAAGTCAAATTCTAAGAAAAACCATAAGATGCCTGAAACACCATAAAGTTAGAAAACACTTTAGAATGATAGATAAGGAAATAAAGACATCCTAATTAAGTGTTTCTTCTCCACTCAATCCTTACTAGAACCCAAACAAAACTTTGATGGTAAAGTTAAGCAGGATAATATATTGTTATAAAGATGTGACAATAAAAATATTACCTTTCCTCAGTCAAATCTGTGCTTAATTTCAATGTCTTTTTTCTTTTTTGCAGATAAAGCTTTTCTTTTCCTGATAACTGCTGTAGTGGATCTTATATTGCTAACATAGCTAAATTTTATTTCTTTTCCGTAGATAAATGACAAATCTGAAGAGCTCTATAAAATAACATCAGAAAAAGACAAATTGTTTTCTGAAGTAGTTCATAAAGAGAGTAGAATTCAAGATTTACTTGAAGAAGTTGGGAA
>NW_025799130.1:0-5527 GCF_021613505.1 Equus quagga
TTCCCAACTTCTTCAAGTAAATCTTGAATTCTACTCTCTTTATGAACTACTTCAGAAAACAATTTGTCTTTTTCTGATGTTATTTTATAGAGCTCTTCAGATTTGTCATTTATCTACGGAAAAGAAATAAAATTTAGCTATGTTAGCAATATAAGATCCACTACAGCAGTTATCAGGAAAAGAAAAGCTTTATCTGCAAAAAAGAAAAAAGACATTGAAATTAAGCACAGATTTGACTGAGGAAAGGTAATATTTTTATTGTCACATCTTTATAACAATATATTATCCTGCTTAACTTTACCATCAAAGTTTTGTTTGGGTTCTAGTAAGGATTGAGTGGAGAAGAAACACTTAATTAGGATGTCTTTATTTCCTTATCTATCATTCTAAAGTGTTTTCTAACTTTATGGTGTTTCAGGCATCTTATGGTTTTTCTTAGAATTTGACTTATATTTTCTTTCTAAAGGCTTTGAATGCAGCTCAGATTTCCAAAAACTTAATCCATGAATAATTTAAATTTTAAATAACTTAAATTTAAACTATTATTTAAGTAATTAATTTAAACCAACAATATCCAGCTTATAAATAGTTTAATCATTGTGAAAGATAAAGGAGAAGGAAGTGGGAAAAAGAGAGGAGAGCCAAAGTTGAGACAAAGGAGAGGGAGCGAGACAGTAGAGCTCTTGTAACCACAGGCTCCGGGTAGGAGGCAGGTCTGTGTAACTCAGCTTTTAGATCCATAACTATGTGTTGGGCTAAAAAACAGCATGTACTTTAAAGAGTTTTTAGGATGACTAAATAACGTTGCTAAAGTTGTTTAGCATGATGCTCACCATGTAGTAAGTACTCAAATTCTTGTCCTTTTTATTTCTTTCAGAAAGGCAGAAAAAGAAAAGGCTGGCAGAAGGTTTCCGGAATTGCTCACTAGGCTGCAATATTTACGTCAACCTCTAAAACTTCATCAATGCCACCCTCTTTACCTCCTTACTCTCCTTTATTCAACATAGTGATATGACCACAGCAACAGCACCAAAAAAGATAAAGACTAAGGGTGGGCCATCAATCTCTGTTGAAAAGCACTACATCTGAGGACTATAGAAATGGCCCCTACATGGATCTCATTACTAAGTATACTGTTACATATTCTTTGAAAATGTTCCTAACAAGCAGGGTCAAATGTTTACAGTCTCTTCACTGTTACTTTAAAACAAACTATGGCAAAATATTTAAGGCAATATTGCAAGGGTTTTTATTTCAAAGTAAGAGTTATTTGCTTAAAAACATATTTACCTCTTTCCTTAGCATTTCTACTTCTGAGGGTAAAGATTTCAACTCTGAGAGCAAATTAACTTCTTTATGCAAAGCTTCATTTTCTTCAACTTCTTTATTCAGTTCTTTCTGGAGATCAGTAATCTTTCTTCCTGATTCCCAATTACAGAGCAAATCTAGGATATTTTTGGTAAATTAAACAGTTTGCAGTTATTGGGACAATTTAAATTACATACAAACTTAGATTACTTAATCAGATTATATAAAATTTATTAAAGAAAGAACCAGTGTTGGTCAACAGGTAATCCAATTGTTAAAAGTTCTTGAATCGCCTTTTTCAAGATCAGGTCCAATTCATTTGAAAAATAATTCTTAAACCTTTATAATTTGAAGTCCATGGAAACACTTATCAATACTGACACCAAATGATATTGAAATTTAATATTAGGCTACTTACAAACATCAGAGAACAATGGACTTTTAATCATTGGAATGGAGGTGCAAAATCCTTTAGGCAGTTGGAGGCAAAGAAGAAAATGCAAGTTGATCTGGAGAAAGAATTACAATCTTCTTTTAATGAAATAGCAAAACTCACCTGCCTTATAGATGGAAAAGTTCCAAAAGGTATTTTATAATTTCAGACTTACCTCTTTGCAAATCCAACTGCCTATGATATAACTGAATATCATTTTCCATTTGCTTGCATGCACTTGCAAGTTCTTTCTATGAGAGAAACAATACAAATTCACAAAAATGTAGTGATCATTACAACTGCTTTATTATAAATGTAACAAAAATCACTTACCATTTTCTCTTTCAGCTCCAGATTTTCACTCCTGAGACAGGCTGCTTCTCTCTTGGCATCGAGGGCTACAGCCTCAGCATCGAACAGAGTCTGTTTCATCTGTTTGAGGTCTTGAATGTTTTCCTATACACACAACAAAAAGGATTTCCTGAAAGCTAACTTTCTTAGAGTTGGAAAAGACTTTAGAGAACACACACACAGATGTCATTCCTAACAAATCAAAAATGGTGAAAATATGTTAATCACCAAATTTTTTTTAGGATAGATGAAAAGAAATGACATTTTCGAAAATAAAAATATTTTTAAAAATTCTGGTTATCTTTTTCCAAATTATAAAAGCACTATATAGAAGTACTGTAATTTAAGAAATCTGTTATTGTTTAAAAAATATTAACACAATTGTTGCTCAGCTAGCCTGTTAAAGTTTCCTACGTATTTTTCAATTATTCTCTCCAAAACATGACAGGTGAGCAATTAATAGTTAAAATTAAGAATATTAAATCACAAACTGAAAAAAAAAAAGACAAACAATCCAAAAGAAAAAGAGAGAAAAGATACGAACAGGCAACTCACAGAAGAGAAAATATAACTGATAAATACATAAAAAGATCCACTGTGTCATTTTTAAAGAGAAGTAGCATTTTAACATGACTTTAGCTGACATGAATTCAACCATATGTCCTTGGGAAAACATTAATGCATGAATGAATGAATGAATGAATAAAGAGAAAGAAATAAAGAACAACTTTTAAAAAGTGGGCAATTCTGCTTGCCACTCTGTCAGTAGACACTCGAAGATTATATGAAAGTACCTTTCTTTCCAGGGCCTCCAAACAGTAACAACACTTTTAAAAAGAATCATTTGTGATTAATAGAAGGTAACAAAAAGTACTCTGACAAGTTCAAATGAAAACAAAAGAACAACAGAAACTAAGATTAAAAAAATTCTAGCTAGTGGACAGCCCCGTGGCCAAGTGGTTAAGTTCACGAGCTCCACTTCAGTGGCCCGGGGTTTTGCTGGTTCGGACCCTGGGTGCGGACATGGCATCACTCATCAGGCCATGCTGAGGCAGCATCACACATGCCACAGACAGAAGGACCCACAACTAGAACATACAACTATGTACTGGGGGGCTTTGGGGAGAAGAAGAAGAAAAAAAAATGATGACGACGATTGGCAACAGATGTGAGCTCAAGTGCCAATCTTTATAAAAAGAAAAAAATTCTAGCTAGAAACTGTTGCCTTTTAAAAAAGGGTGTTAAAAACTAGAATCAAACAGATACTTTCTTGAAGTAATCAGGTGGATTGAAAGCAAATAAAAAAATTTAACAATTTCACCATGAGATTCAAATGTTACTTAATGCCAAGATCTGATATCTTGGCTGAGATCAACTACATACTTCTTCATGCATTTGTATAAAACAATTGAAAAAAATTAAAATGTTTTTTGAATTACTGGTTTTTAATGGAAGCTCACTCCTAACTTACTTACATTCACTCAAAGAATGATGTCCTCAACTCTCTGAGCGATTCTTTATCTGTAGAATGGCAATGATACCAACAGTCCCTTTCCCATAGGGTTACTGATAGGATTAAATAAAATACTAAATGTAAAACAACTACAACAACGCTCGGCACACAGTAGGCTCAACGTAAGCATTTGCTATGATGATGGTGATGGTACACTATAAATGCCAACATGATTACACAACAAAATAAACCTGATTTTTACCGATGAGTATGACAAGTCCATGTTCACATTTTCTGATTTTTGAGTGTCTATGTATTTCTGTAGCTTTTTAATCTGGTCTTCCTTTTCTCTAAGCAGCTCTACTTTTGAACTTAGTTCATTCTAAAAGAATCAAAGGAGAGTGAAACACAATTTAATTGGATCTAAATTCTAAGGGATTAAAAAGAATTTACATTTAATAGTTTAGACAGTAAAATTTAAAAGGTGATACTTAAAAAATATAATTCCTTCTCTTTTCTGAAATCATGTTCAATTACATATGATGTATATTTTATAGCTCTAGTCCCTTATCAACAGAAATATCAACATAAAAGCTCACCTCAAGATCTTGATTATACACTTCTGCATGCTTAACTAAATTCTTTAAGTTGGAAATTTCATGAATTAGTTGCATCTGTAAGAGCATGTGAACAGGCAACAGAGCAAACCAATAGTTAAACAGAGCAAAAAAAAAAAAAAAGACAGCATTCATTCACTGCTTCAGAATCACCTAACACAGTAAGAAGGGCTGAGAGATAACTGTTCAAGCTACTGCAGCAGAGCACCTCATTATTTAAAAATACAAAAACTCTCCCAAAAGACCAAACCCAACTAACCAAACGAAAAATCCCAAAACCCCACAAAACAAAGAAGAAAACCTCAGCATAACCCAAATAACAGTTACATCATCTGTTAATAAAGTTACAATAACATCAAAAGTACATTAGTAGGCATCACTTGGAGGAGATGAACTGTAATCAAACTTTTAAAAAACATTCTCTGAATAGATTTTTGTTTTGGGTAAGTTAAATGCATAAATGCATTTACCCCGTAAGATTTTTTCTTCCCATGAATTAGCCATTTAGCTTTACACTGGCGTGCTTGTTAATGCGTTGTGATCTGGAATGCAGGTTTGGATTAGGCTGGTTCCATGTGGTGCTCACCAAAGCTACAGAGGTATGCACAGCATTACCAACTATCTACCCTGTTGGTTTATTCCACAGGGAATATTGGAAAGATGATGTTATCGCTTTACATTGTCCAACTGTCTAAAAGTATAAAGAATACTTAAAGATATAAGTATTTCTATTAAAGTTTCCTTTCTATCAAAATAGCTATAGCATTAACTATCTCAGTACCATAAACTTTTGTGTTCAAAACAACTACAATTTCCTAAGATAAACATATTTTTCCTTAGAATTATTTAATCTTAATAATCAGATGAGTCCTTAAAGAGTAAAAGCAAATTCTAGTAGAATGCAAGCGACTGGCTGTTTCCATCCTAAACTAGTTTCAGATTTCAGACTAGTGTTGACGTTCTTATTTTAGGGCAGTATCATCCAACAGAAATATAATGTGAGCCAAATTTGTAATTTAAAATTTACTAGTAGCCACATTAAAAAATAAAACAGGTAGAATTAATTTTAATAATACATTTTATTTAACCTAATATATCCAAAATATTGTCATTTCTTCATGTAATCAATATAAAAAAATGAAATATTTTACATTCTTTTTTCATACTGAAGTCAATTCAGACTGGCCCCAATTCAAGTGCCCAGCTGCCACATGTGGTGAGTGGCTGCCCAATTGTTTGGCAAAGTTTTAGACATTTGTATAGGTTGTAATTTAAACTGGCTTCATCTTTTACCTCTTCTTCTCTGTTTCTAACTTTTGTGCAAGAAAACTGCCTATTTCTAATTTTTGTGCAAGAAAAGCACAT
>NW_025799131.1:0-7064 GCF_021613505.1 Equus quagga
CATGTTGAAACTGAGCAAAAGTATAAGATGGTCCTTGAGGAGAATGCAAGAATGAGTCAGAACATAGGAAATCTCTCTAAAGAAGCTCAAACACTTGGTTTAAGCTTGGATGCTTTGAACATGGAGGTTGGTACAACACACCCTCTATGGAAATGGTCTTTAGTTTTCTGGGGTTTGGCTTCTATATAGATGCCACAGAATGCTCTGCTTCTCACAGTAACTTTTTCTTATTTTAAAGCTTTCTTACAAAACCCAGGAACTTCAGCAGAAAACAGCTGAGAGTCAAGAAAGTTTAAATGAAGTGAAAGAGCTGAAGCAACAATTAGAAAGTAGAGATTCTAGGCTGCAAACTGTCGAAAGGGAGAAAGCACTGATTACTGAGAAACTTCAACAAACCTTAGCAGAAGTAAGAACCTTAACCCAAGAAAAAGATGGCCTGAAACAGCTCCAAGAGAGCCTGCAGATTGAGAGGCACCAGCTCAGAAGTGACATTCAGGACACCGTGACCATGGTGAGGCTTTGACAGAGTAAACTGAAAACTCAGAGCCTCTTCAAGACGTTCAGGAGCCATCAGTTATTATTTATGATCAAGCAGTAACTATAAAGTTATTTTCATTGTTTCACATTATTCTAATTGAAATTGTGTTCCCTTTCTCTGACAAAGAACATAGATACCCAAGAACAATTACAAAATGCTCTTGAGTCTTTAAAACAACACCAAGAAACAGTTAACACACTGAAAATGAAAATTTCTGAGGAAACTTCCAGGAATTTGCGTATAGAGGAAAACATAGTAGAAAATTCGGATGAATTTCAGGAAAAGGTAAAGGGTATTTCTGTTCGAGTTTTCATATACTATATGTGAGCTTTCTCCTTAACTTCAGACACTTAAGTACATAATGGTGACCTCAATCTTATTGATTATTCACAGTGAATAACTAACAACAGTTTACAAGATTAGCCCTAGTGTCTTTGAAATAACTTCAGATATAACTGCTTACAATCAGTTGGAAAAGGAAAAGGCAAAAATGTTAGTTCAAACTTTGAGCTGATATTTTCCGAGGCCTGGTGTATTTTAAACATCTTTAAAAGCCCCTCTGAATTCTAAGAATGTAAGAAAGATTGAGTGCTTATTATTACTTATGGGTAAAATATTTGTTTTATATCAGATTTTGTGTACTAGTTGAGAGTTCACTATCGATGTGTGTGTCATGTTCATGTCTGTTTCTAGAGCTGTGCTGTGCTTAAATCTCAGCTTATTCTAGGCAGCATGGTTCGTTTTGTCCTGAAACCTGGGGAGAAGAGCTGCTTTGTTATTTAATTATATACAAGAAAGGCTAGGATGCTAATGATGATTTTTTAAAAGGGAGGTATATTAGTCTGCCATCACAAAATATCATAGACTAAGTAGCTTAAACAACAGAAATTTACTTTTTCCCAGTTGTAGAAGCTAGAGGACCAAGGTTAAGGAGCTAGAAAATTCAGTTTCTTGTGAGCCCTCTTCCTATCATGCAGATGGCACCTCTCCTCACATGGCCCTTCTGTGTGTGAGCCGAGAGAGCTCTGGTTCTCTTCTGCTTCTGGAGTGGACACCAGTTCTATGGGGTTAGGGCCCCAGCCATATGATCTCATTTAACCCTAATTACTCTCCTTAAAGGCCCTCTCTCCAAATACAGTCATTTTGGGGCTTAGAGCTTCAACATGTGGATTTTGGGAGGACATAATTCAGTCCATAACGGGATTGCCTGTAATTTTATATAACTGATTTATTTACAATGCATTTCTACTTTTCAAAAATGCCTTTTATATGTCAGAATTTTTTATACTATTTTTCATTGTTATTATACTTAATACTATTTAATCCAGAATAATTACTACTGGGAATTTAAAACGTTCACCAATAGGAGAATGGTGAAATAATCTTTCATACATCCATAGCTTGGAGTAGTAGTCATTCATATATATATATATATATATATATATATATATATATATATATATGTATAAATTTATTTTTGTTTGTTTTGTATCTTTAATTGTGGTAAAATATACATAGCATAAAATTTACCATCTTTATCATTTTTAAGCAAACAGTTCAGTCGTGTTAGGTATGTTCACGTTGTTGTGCCACCAATCTCCAGAATTCTTTTTATCTTGTGAAGCTGAAACTCTATACCCACTAAACAATTCCTCATTCCCTCCCTCCTCTAGCCCCTAGCAACCACTTTTCCACTTTCTATCTCTCTTAATTTGGCTACTCTAGGTACCTCACATAAGCGGAATCATGCAGTATGTTGTCTTTTTTTGACTGGCTTATTTCATTTAGCATAGTGTCCTCAAGGTTCCTCTATGTTGCAGCATATATCAGAAATTCCTTCCTTTTTTGGGCTGAATAATATTCCATTGTATGTATATACTACATTTTGTTTAACCATTCACCCATTAATGGGCACTGAAGATTGCTTTCACCTTTTTGCTGTTGGGAATAATGCTGCTATGAACATGGTGTACAAATATCTCTCTGAGACCCTGCTTTCAATTCTTTTGGATGTCAGATTTACTGGATCATGTTTTTTATCTTTTGAGGAACTGTCATACTGTTTTCCATCATGGCTGTACCATTTTACATTCCCACCAGCAGTGCATAAGGGTTCCAATTTCTCCAAGTTCTCACCAACACGTATTATTTTCTCCTTTTTTCACAGTAGCTATCCTAATAAGTGTGAGATGATATCTCATTGTGGTTTTTATTTGCATTTCCCTAATGACTAGTAATGTTGAGCATCTTTTCATGTGCTTGTAGGCTATTTGTATATCTTTACAGAAATGTCTGTTCAAGTCTTTACTCATTTTTAAATTGGATTGTTTGGTTTTTGTTGTTGAATTTTAGACATTCTTTATATAGTCTGGATATTAACCCTTTATCAATTGTGTGACTTGCATATATTTTCTCCCATTCCTAGGTTGCCTTTTCACTCTGTTGATTGTGTCCTTTGGTGCACAGAAATTTGTAGTTTTTATGTAGTCCAGTTTATCTCTTTTTGCTTTTGTTGTCTGTGCTTTTGGTGTCATATCCAAGACATCATTGGCAAGATCCACTTTATGAAGTTTTTCTCCCATGTTTTCTTCTAAGCATCTTACAGTTTTAGTTCTTATGGTTAGGTCTTTGATCTACTTTGAGTTAACTTTTTTATATGATGTAAAGTAAGGGCCCAACTTCTTTCTTCTGCATGAGATATCCAGTTTTCCCAACACCATTTGTTGAAGATACCATCCTTTATGATTGAATGGTCTTGACATCCTTGTTAAAGATCATTTGACCATATGCAAAGGTTTATTTCTGGGCTCTGTTTTCTATTTCATTGGTCTATATATCTGTCTTTATGCCAGTACTGAGCTGTTTTGATTACTATAACTTTGTAGTAAGTTTTGAAATCAGGGTGTGTGAGACCCTCAGCTCTGTTCTTTTTTCAAGATTGTTTTGCCTGTTTGGAGTCCCTTGAGATTCCATATGAATTTCAGGGTGGATTTTTCTATTTCTGCAAAACACTATTAGGATTTTGTAGGGATTGCATTAAATTTGTAGATTGCTTTGGGTAGCATTGACTTCTTAACAATATTAAGTCTTCCAATCTGTGAACATGAGACGTCTTTCCATTTATTTGTGTCTTTAATGTATTTCAGATACATTTTGTAGTTTTCATTGTACAAGCCTTTGCCATCTTGGTTAAGTTTATTCCTTAATATTTTATTCTTTTTGATGCTTTTGTAAATGGATTGTTTTCTCTATTTCCTTTTTTAATTGTTTATTGTTAATGTATAGAAATGTAATAGAGTTTTGTATAGTCATGGAATTTCTTTAAAGTAGACATTATCTACAATTGGAAAATTTCCAGAATAGATTATTAAATAAAAACAGATACATACTAAAGAACAATTCAGTAAGATCCAACTTATGTAAAGAAACCTCTATATACCTTTATATACTATTACTCTATATAATGAGCTTCTTTTTTCCCATTTACTCTGGGGTACAATATTCCTGCCTTGGAAAAGGAGCTTTCTCTTCCTCTCTCCCTATGCTTCAGTCATTCTTTCCTAGAAAGCATTTTCACTTGTTCTATATCTTGTATTCTCAGTTTATCTATATTTTGGGTCAACTATGGGCCAAAGGCACTTGACCTTGATTTAAAATTTATAACTTCCACTTTTATAAGGGGAAAGGTTTTTCAATAGTTTTTTGAAAATAAATGCACAGTCAGTAGCCGCTTTTAAACAAATGCAAAATGCAGTCACAGGGCCCCATGAGAAGGAGCAGTAGAGGCGGAGTGAGGGAAAAGGAGAGTTACACTCACTGGACCAGCCAGTCTGTGGTATTAAGTTCATGCTGGAATCATCTGTGTTGATAAAAGGGTCTAACTGGAAATTCTCCTGGGCCATTCTGTTCATCAGGGTTTCTGAAATCTGGGATGCAATGCTGAGGTGAGCTTGGTCTTGTGAAATTGTGTTCATGCTGGAATCACCCATGAGGATAAAGCAGTGGGTCTAGGGATTTCCAGATAAACCTGTTTATCAGAGCACCAGAGGGCAGCCTATGATAGCCTAGTAGGTCTATCATGAAGCCTCTAGGAGTGTCCGTTTTCAATCCTGCTTGATGTGTCTCTCTCTGGAAATGAGTTTCTCTAGTGTGTCTCAACAGAAATTTTAAACTTTGTGATTAGTAGGCTTATTCTCATATAAAGGACACAATTTTTTTCCTTATTTAATAATTAGACCTATTAGATTTGCTCATAACCATGGTAGCTGGTATACTTTCTAGGCTGAGTTCAGTTTTGCACTTTGTCTCAATCTGCTTTGTTTTGTGTACATTTCCATATTTAGGAGTAAAGATGCAAGATTCTGAATTATAGTAGCTGACTGACTAATCCCAAAGACTCTGTGTTCCTGCCTTAATTTCTCCTGTAGTTGTAGTTAGCTCTCTGCTCATCCTTGTAGAAGCTCATGCAGATTGCCAAAAAGAAGGGGCTAACCAAATGAAATATGGTTTGTCTGTATCCACTCTAGAGAATTGAGCAACTACTAAAAATTATAATTTGGAGATTATGTAACAGCATGGGAAAATGCATATCATCTAATCTAAGTGGGAAAGAAAAACTAAAAAGGATCTTATATGTAAAGTAGTCATAATTGCAATGTTAAAAAAATTCTTTTAATAGAAGAAACTCTGGAAGGAAATATTCCCAAATTCTAATAGTGGTTGTGTGAAGTTGGTGTCATTGGATGATTTTTTTTCTTTTTCTTTTTTTTCTAATTAAATATAGATTATTATAAAAACTTTTTAAACATCTGTGACCAATATTCAGCTGAGTGTTTTTACTGGGCTAGTATAGGATTATATGGTGATACCCTAATTTCATACTGGTAACATCAATCTTTGTCTCCTTTTACCAAGGAGTCCATGTATCAGGTTACCTTTGGTTAAGACTTATTTATGGATAAATGGATTTATATAACATGCTTTTCTTAAGCAGTATATGAAAAATTTGAAAAGGTGAATTATGCTACTATAATATGAAATATGTTTCTAACAAAACTCTTTTGCCCTCTTATCTATAATAAAACTCTGAAAATAAAGATTTGTTAGTAGTAGGGCATAAGTTATGGTTTCCAGCTTTTGAAGGAAAGAAATAAAGAGGGAGAGTTTAAGCTGGCTTACTCCTTCATAAAGTCAGGTTAACCCATCGTACATGAAGATAGTTGTGAATTATCTATAGCTGTCCACATAGCTCTTACCAGTGAACAGGCACAAGAGCACGAGCTCTGGAACCAGACCACTTGGATTCAAAGCCTGATAACTTCTCTGAGTGACCTTGGGCAAGTGACCTACCCTCTCTGGGATTCAGTTTCCTTGCCTGTCAAACGGAGATAGTAATAGTGCCTACCTTGTAAGGTTATGGGGAAGATTAAATGTGTCACTGTGTGAAAATAGTGCCTGGTACATAATAAGTAATAGAAGTTTGGCTATTTTTATTATTAAAACTGTTACTAAGAAATTCTTCTCTAATGTATTAATATTTTAGATGGTTGGCATAGATAAAAAGCAGAGTTTGGAAGCCAAAAAAACCCAAGTGCTGATTGCAGATGTTGATAATGAGCTAACTGAACAACAGAGAAAGATATTTTCTTTAATACAGGAGAAAACAGCACTGCGACAAATGTTAGAGAGTGTTACTGCAGAAAAGGAGCAACTGAAGACTGACCTGAGGGATAGTATTGGAATGGTGGGATTCAGCAATGTGTTTTTGTCTTTGTATGTTTTAGATTTTTACAACTTTATTGAGGTATAATTTACATGCAATAAATGTATCTGATGTGAGTGTCCAGTGTGATGACTTTTGACAAATGTCTCTACTTGTGTTCTCTCCACCCCAGCAAGTTCCCTCCCACCTCCACCCAGGCAATCCTGATCTCATCCTCTGCCCCACATAGTCACTGTCCTGATGTTTTCCACCTCAGCTCACTGTCTCTTCTAGAACTTCACACAAATAGAATCACACTGCATGTGCTCTTTTGTCTCACTTCTTTCTACACTCCTTTTTACTGCTTGGTAGTCTTCCAGTGTATGAATAGGCCACAATTTGTTTAGCCTTTCTCCTGTATTGATGGAAATTTGAGTTATCTCTACTATTTGGGTATTTTGAATAAAGCTGCTATAAACATTCTCATACAAATGTTTTTATGAACATATATTTTTTATTTCTCTAGAGTATGGATCTAAGTGAAATAGCTGGGTCATAGGGAGATGTATGTTTAGCTTGGTAAGAATTTACTAGGCTGATTTCCAAAGTATAGTTGCACCGTTTTACATTCTCATCAGCACATTAAGAGAATTCTGATGGCTCCACATCCCCACCAACACTTCATATTATTGGTGTTTTTAATTTTAGCCATTTCTATTGGGTGTAACCTTGTTTTGATTTGCCTTTCCCTAATGACTAAAGATGTTGAGCATCTTTTTATGTGCTTATTGTGTATCTTTCTATAAACTGTTCTCTCAGTGATGT
>NW_025799132.1:0-7064 GCF_021613505.1 Equus quagga
ACATCACTGAGAGAACAGTTTATAGAAAGATACACAATAAGCACATAAAAAGATGCTCAACATCTTTAGTCATTAGGGAAAGGCAAATCAAAACAAGGTTACACCCAATAGAAATGGCTAAAATTAAAAACACCAATAATATGAAGTGTTGGTGGGGATGTGGAGCCATCAGAATTCTCTTAATGTGCTGATGAGAATGTAAAACGGTGCAACTATACTTTGGAAATCAGCCTAGTAAATTCTTACCAAGCTAAACATACATCTCCCTATGACCCAGCTATTTCACTTAGATCCATACTCTAGAGAAATAAAAAATATATGTTCATAAAAACATTTGTATGAGAATGTTTATAGCAGCTTTATTCAAAATACCCAAATAGTAGAGATAACTCAAATTTCCATCAATACAGGAGAAAGGCTAAACAAATTGTGGCCTATTCATACACTGGAAGACTACCAAGCAGTAAAAAGGAGTGTAGAAAGAAGTGAGACAAAAGAGCACATGCAGTGTGATTCTATTTGTGTGAAGTTCTAGAAGAGACAGTGAGCTGAGGTGGAAAACATCAGGACAGTGACTATGTGGGGCAGAGGATGAGATCAGGATTGCCTGGGTGGAGGTGGGAGGGAACTTGCTGGGGTGGAGAGAACACAAGTAGAGACATTTGTCAAAAGTCATCACACTGGACACTCACATCAGATACATTTATTGCATGTAAATTATACCTCAATAAAGTTGTAAAAATCTAAAACATACAAAGACAAAAACACATTGCTGAATCCCACCATTCCAATACTATCCCTCAGGTCAGTCTTCAGTTGCTCCTTTTCTGCAGTAACACTCTCTAACATTTGTCGCAGTGCTGTTTTCTCCTGTATTAAAGAAAATATCTTTCTCTGTTGTTCAGTTAGCTCATTATCAACATCTGCAATCAGCACTTGGGTTTTTTTGGCTTCCAAACTCTGCTTTTTATCTATGCCAACCATCTAAAATATTAATACATTAGAGAAGAATTTCTTAGTAACAGTTTTAATAATAAAAATAGCCAAACTTCTATTACTTATTATGTACCAGGCACTATTTTCACACAGTGACACATTTAATCTTCCCCATAACCTTACAAGGTAGGCACTATTACTATCTCCGTTTGACAGGCAAGGAAACTGAATCCCAGAGAGGGTAGGTCACTTGCCCAAGGTCACTCAGAGAAGTTATCAGGCTTTGAATCCAAGTGGTCTGGTTCCAGAGCTCGTGCTCTTGTGCCTGTTCACTGGTAAGAGCTATGTGGACAGCTATAGATAATTCACAACTATCTTCATGTACGATGGGTTAACCTGACTTTATGAAGGAGTAAGCCAGCTTAAACTCTCCCTCTTTATTTCTTTCCTTCAAAAGCTGGAAACCATAACTTATGCCCTACTACTAACAAATCTTTATTTTCAGAGTTTTATTATAGATAAGAGGGCAAAAGAGTTTTGTTAGAAACATATTTCATATTATAGTAGCATAATTCACCTTTTCAAATTTTTCATATACTGCTTAAGAAAAGCATGTTATATAAATCCATTTATCCATAAATAAGTCTTAACCAAAGGTAACCTGATACATGGACTCCTTGGTAAAAGGAGACAAAGATTGATGTTACCAGTATGAAATTAGGGTATCACCATATAATCCTATACTAGCCCAGTAAAAACACTCAGCTGAATATTGGTCACAGATGTTTAAAAAGTTTTTATAATAATCTATATTTAATTAGAAAAAAAAGAAAAAGAAAAAAAATCATCCAATGACACCAACTTCACACAACCACTATTAGAATTTGGGAATATTTCCTTCCAGAGTTTCTTCTATTAAAAGAATTTTTTTAACATTGCAATTATGACTACTTTACATATAAGATCCTTTTTAGTTTTTCTTTCCCACTTAGATTAGATGATATGCATTTTCCCATGCTGTTACATAATCTCCAAATTATAATTTTTAGTAGTTGCTCAATTCTCTAGAGTGGATACAGACAAACCATATTTCATTTGGTTAGCCCCTTCTTTTTGGCAATCTGCATGAGCTTCTACAAGGATGAGCAGAGAGCTAACTACAACTACAGGAGAAATTAAGGCAGGAACACAGAGTCTTTGGGATTAGTCAGTCAGCTACTATAATTCAGAATCTTGCATCTTTACTCCTAAATATGGAAATGTACACAAAACAAAGCAGATTGAGACAAAGTGCAAAACTGAACTCAGCCTAGAAAGTATACCAGCTACCATGGTTATGAGCAAATCTAATAGGTCTAATTATTAAATAAGGAAAAAAATTGTGTCCTTTATATGAGAATAAGCCTACTAATCACAAAGTTTAAAATTTCTGTTGAGACACACTAGAGAAACTCATTTCCAGAGAGAGACACATCAAGCAGGATTGAAAACGGACACTCCTAGAGGCTTCATGATAGACCTACTAGGCTATCATAGGCTGCCCTCTGGTGCTCTGATAAACAGGTTTATCTGGAAATCCCTAGACCCACTGCTTTATCCTCATGGGTGATTCCAGCATGAACACAATTTCACAAGACCAAGCTCACCTCAGCATTGCATCCCAGATTTCAGAAACCCTGATGAACAGAATGGCCCAGGAGAATTTCCAGTTAGACCCTTTTATCAACACAGATGATTCCAGCATGAACTTAATACCACAGACTGGCTGGTCCAGTGAGTGTAACTCTCCTTTTCCCTCACTCCGCCTCTACTGCTCCTTCTCATGGGGCCCTGTGACTGCATTTTGCATTTGTTTAAAAGCGGCTACTGACTGTGCATTTATTTTCAAAAAACTATTGAAAAACCTTTCCCCTTATAAAAGTGGAAGTTATAAATTTTAAATCAAGGTCAAGTGCCTTTGGCCCATAGTTGACCCAAAATATAGATAAACTGAGAATACAAGATATAGAACAAGTGAAAATGCTTTCTAGGAAAGAATGACTGAAGCATAGGGAGAGAGGAAGAGAAAGCTCCTTTTCCAAGGCAGGAATATTGTACCCCAGAGTAAATGGGAAAAAAGAAGCTCATTATATAGAGTAATAGTATATAAAGGTATATAGAGGTTTCTTTACATAAGTTGGATCTTACTGAATTGTTCTTTAGTATGTATCTGTTTTTATTTAATAATCTATTCTGGAAATTTTCCAATTGTAGATAATGTCTACTTTAAAGAAATTCCATGACTATACAAAACTCTATTACATTTCTATACATTAACAATAAACAATTAAAAAAGGAAATAGAGAAAACAATCCATTTACAAAAGCATCAAAAAGAATAAAATATTAAGGAATAAACTTAACCAAGATGGCAAAGGCTTGTACAATGAAAACTACAAAATGTATCTGAAATACATTAAAGACACAAATAAATGGAAAGACGTCTCATGTTCACAGATTGGAAGACTTAATATTGTTAAGAAGTCAATGCTACCCAAAGCAATCTACAAATTTAATGCAATCCCTACAAAATCCTAATAGTGTTTTGCAGAAATAGAAAAATCCACCCTGAAATTCATATGGAATCTCAAGGGACTCCAAACAGGCAAAACAATCTTGAAAAAAGAACAGAGCTGAGGGTCTCACACACCCTGATTTCAAAACTTACTACAAAGTTATAGTAATCAAAACAGCTCAGTACTGGCATAAAGACAGATATATAGACCAATGAAATAGAAAACAGAGCCCAGAAATAAACCTTTGCATATGGTCAAATGATCTTTAACAAGGATGTCAAGACCATTCAATCATAAAGGATGGTATCTTCAACAAATGGTGTTGGGAAAACTGGATATCTCATGCAGAAGAAAGAAGTTGGGCCCTTACTTTACATCATATAAAAAAGTTAACTCAAAGTAGATCAAAGACCTAACCATAAGAACTAAAACTGTAAGATGCTTAGAAGAAAACATGGGAGAAAAACTTCATAAAGTGGATCTTGCCAATGATGTCTTGGATATGACACCAAAAGCACAGACAACAAAAGCAAAAAGAGATAAACTGGACTACATAAAAACTACAAATTTCTGTGCACCAAAGGACACAATCAACAGAGTGAAAAGGCAACCTAGGAATGGGAGAAAATATATGCAAGTCACACAATTGATAAAGGGTTAATATCCAGACTATATAAAGAATGTCTAAAATTCAACAACAAAAACCAAACAATCCAATTTAAAAATGAGTAAAGACTTGAACAGACATTTCTGTAAAGATATACAAATAGCCTACAAGCACATGAAAAGATGCTCAACATTACTAGTCATTAGGGAAATGCAAATAAAAACCACAATGAGATATCATCTCACACTTATTAGGATAGCTACTGTGAAAAAAGGAGAAAATAATACGTGTTGGTGAGAACTTGGAGAAATTGGAACCCTTATGCACTGCTGGTGGGAATGTAAAATGGTACAGCCATGATGGAAAACAGTATGACAGTTCCTCAAAAGATAAAAAACATGATCCAGTAAATCTGACATCCAAAAGAATTGAAAGCAGGGTCTCAGAGAGATATTTGTACACCATGTTCATAGCAGCATTATTCCCAACAGCAAAAAGGTGAAAGCAATCTTCAGTGCCCATTAATGGGTGAATGGTTAAACAAAATGTAGTATATACATACAATGGAATATTATTCAGCCCAAAAAAGGAAGGAATTTCTGATATATGCTGCAACATAGAGGAACCTTGAGGACACTATGCTAAATGAAATAAGCCAGTCAAAAAAAGACAACATACTGCATGATTCCGCTTATGTGAGGTACCTAGAGTAGCCAAATTAAGAGAGATAGAAAGTGGAAAAGTGGTTGCTAGGGGCTAGAGGAGGGAGGGAATGAGGAATTGTTTAGTGGGTATAGAGTTTCAGCTTCACAAGATAAAAAGAATTCTGGAGATTGGTGGCACAACAACGTGAACATACCTAACACGACTGAACTGTTTGCTTAAAAATGATAAAGATGGTAAATTTTATGCTATGTATATTTTACCACAATTAAAGATACAAAACAAACAAAAATAAATTTATACATATATATATATATATATATATATATATATATATATATATATATGAATGACTACTACTCCAAGCTATGGATGTATGAAAGATTATTTCACCATTCTCCTATTGGTGAACGTTTTAAATTCCCAGTAGTAATTATTCTGGATTAAATAGTATTAAGTATAATAACAATGAAAAATAGTATAAAAAATTCTGACATATAAAAGGCATTTTTGAAAAGTAGAAATGCATTGTAAATAAATCAGTTATATAAAATTACAGGCAATCCCGTTATGGACTGAATTATGTCCTCCCAAAATCCACATGTTGAAGCTCTAAGCCCCAAAATGACTGTATTTGGAGAGAGGGCCTTTAAGGAGAGTAATTAGGGTTAAATGAGATCATATGGCTGGGGCCCTAACCCCATAGAACTGGTGTCCACTCCAGAAGCAGAAGAGAACCAGAGCTCTCTCGGCTCACACACAGAAGGGCCATGTGAGGAGAGGTGCCATCTGCATGATAGGAAGAGGGCTCACAAGAAACTGAATTTTCTAGCTCCTTAACCTTGGTCCTCTAGCTTCTACAACTGGGAAAAAGTAAATTTCTGTTGTTTAAGCTACTTAGTCTATGATATTTTGTGATGGCAGACTAATATACCTCCCTTTTAAAAAATCATCATTAGCATCCTAGCCTTTCTTGTATATAATTAAATAACAAAGCAGCTCTTCTCCCCAGGTTTCAGGACAAAACGAACCATGCTGCCTAGAATAAGCTGAGATTTAAGCACAGCACAGCTCTAGAAACAGACATGAACATGACACACACATCGATAGTGAACTCTCAACTAGTACACAAAATCTGATATAAAACAAATATTTTACCCATAAGTAATAATAAGCACTCAATCTTTCTTACATTCTTAGAATTCAGAGGGGCTTTTAAAGATGTTTAAAATACACCAGGCCTCGGAAAATATCAGCTCAAAGTTTGAACTAACATTTTTGCCTTTTCCTTTTCCAACTGATTGTAAGCAGTTATATCTGAAGTTATTTCAAAGACACTAGGGCTAATCTTGTAAACTGTTGTTAGTTATTCACTGTGAATAATCAATAAGATTGAGGTCACCATTATGTACTTAAGTGTCTGAAGTTAAGGAGAAAGCTCACATATAGTATATGAAAACTCGAACAGAAATACCCTTTACCTTTTCCTGAAATTCATCCGAATTTTCTACTATGTTTTCCTCTATACGCAAATTCCTGGAAGTTTCCTCAGAAATTTTCATTTTCAGTGTGTTAACTGTTTCTTGGTGTTGTTTTAAAGACTCAAGAGCATTTTGTAATTGTTCTTGGGTATCTATGTTCTTTGTCAGAGAAAGGGAACACAATTTCAATTAGAATAATGTGAAACAATGAAAATAACTTTATAGTTACTGCTTGATCATAAATAATAACTGATGGCTCCTGAACGTCTTGAAGAGGCTCTGAGTTTTCAGTTTACTCTGTCAAAGCCTCACCATGGTCACGGTGTCCTGAATGTCACTTCTGAGCTGGTGCCTCTCAATCTGCAGGCTCTCTTGGAGCTGTTTCAGGCCATCTTTTTCTTGGGTTAAGGTTCTTACTTCTGCTAAGGTTTGTTGAAGTTTCTCAGTAATCAGTGCTTTCTCCCTTTCGACAGTTTGCAGCCTAGAATCTCTACTTTCTAATTGTTGCTTCAGCTCTTTCACTTCATTTAAACTTTCTTGACTCTCAGCTGTTTTCTGCTGAAGTTCCTGGGTTTTGTAAGAAAGCTTTAAAATAAGAAAAAGTTACTGTGAGAAGCAGAGCATTCTGTGGCATCTATATAGAAGCCAAACCCCAGAAAACTAAAGACCATTTCCATAGAGGGTGTGTTGTACCAACCTCCATGTTCAAAGCATCCAAGCTTAAACCAAGTGTTTGAGCTTCTTTAGAGAGATTTCCTATGTTCTGACTCATTCTTGCATTCTCCTCAAGGACCATCTTATACTTTTGCTCAGTTTCAACATG
>NW_025799133.1:0-1147 GCF_021613505.1 Equus quagga
ATTTTATTTATGCTGTTGTAATTTTTCTTAAATTTCATGTTTAATTGTTGTTAATATTTGCCAATATTTTCAAACCTACTTTAGTTTTTGTTTCTATATGTGGGGGCCATCTAATGTGTAATAGATTGAAATTAATATTTTCAGAAGTTTGCTATGGATCACAGTAGACCCTGACCTTTTGTGTAATTTTCCATGTTTCTTAGGATTGTCTGTTTGGTCAAAGAGCTGAATGTAAATAAGAGTACAGACAAAAGTTGTATTTTCTTCTCGGTATCTGTCTTGTAATGATTTTTGGTCTTGATACTTGAGAATGTCACTCTTTAAGCATAATAACTAAGATTAGTCCAATTCATGCTAGCAAAGGACGGCTGCTGTTTTGAGCTTGCTCAAAATCAAAGCCATCCCAGCATATGAAAAGCCTATAACCTGCAGTCTCATCGTCTATCGATGAAAGCTTAGAAACAGTCTCTTTTGGCTTCAGGGTAGAAAACAAGCAAACCTCTTATGATGGAATACTAAATCCAGTTCTAATTCTCGTGGTAGGAATGTAAGTTGAGCAATAAAGAAACAGCATAAGAAAGCAGATTCTTGGCATTTACATGATCAAAATAGACTCACTTTCTTTGTAAGTTAGTCTTTTCCAATGTAGTTTGCCATGATTTCTCCATTTTCAGGCTGAGGTAAATGCTGATTTTTACCTGATTTCCTAAATGTAAGCTAGTGTCATTTAATCTCAACTTTTTAAAAATTCTAGACCATTGAAAACCAGGAAGAATTAAGAATTCTTAGAGGTGAACTTAAAAAGCAACAAGAGATAGTTGCACAAGAAAAGAACTGTACCATAAAGAAAGAGAAAGAGCTTTCTAGGACCTGTGAGAAACTGGCAGAAGTTGAAGAAAAGCTAAAGGAAAAGGTGAATTTTTAAAGTTATCTTCCTGGCCATATTTCCTGACTAAACTTTTTTTTTTTTTGGTGATAAATTTTGGTTCTAATAGACCTAAATTCCAGAAATAGAATGTACCTCCCAAATGAACAGCTCTCAATGCTAATATTTTGGACAGTTTGAACTCACACTAGGATCTTAGCTAACCTCTTTTGTGTGTATTATATTATCCTAGAGTCTTTCAATGAGAGGGGGCCTTGGTTC
>NW_025799134.1:0-1147 GCF_021613505.1 Equus quagga
GAACCAAGGCCCCCTCTCATTGAAAGACTCTAGGATAATATAATACACACAAAAGAGGTTAGCTAAGATCCTAGTGTGAGTTCAAACTGTCCAAAATATTAGCATTGAGAGCTGTTCATTTGGGAGGTACATTCTATTTCTGGAATTTAGGTCTATTAGAACCAAAATTTATCACCAAAAAAAAAAAAAGTTTAGTCAGGAAATATGGCCAGGAAGATAACTTTAAAAATTCACCTTTTCCTTTAGCTTTTCTTCAACTTCTGCCAGTTTCTCACAGGTCCTAGAAAGCTCTTTCTCTTTCTTTATGGTACAGTTCTTTTCTTGTGCAACTATCTCTTGTTGCTTTTTAAGTTCACCTCTAAGAATTCTTAATTCTTCCTGGTTTTCAATGGTCTAGAATTTTTAAAAAGTTGAGATTAAATGACACTAGCTTACATTTAGGAAATCAGGTAAAAATCAGCATTTACCTCAGCCTGAAAATGGAGAAATCATGGCAAACTACATTGGAAAAGACTAACTTACAAAGAAAGTGAGTCTATTTTGATCATGTAAATGCCAAGAATCTGCTTTCTTATGCTGTTTCTTTATTGCTCAACTTACATTCCTACCACGAGAATTAGAACTGGATTTAGTATTCCATCATAAGAGGTTTGCTTGTTTTCTACCCTGAAGCCAAAAGAGACTGTTTCTAAGCTTTCATCGATAGACGATGAGACTGCAGGTTATAGGCTTTTCATATGCTGGGATGGCTTTGATTTTGAGCAAGCTCAAAACAGCAGCCGTCCTTTGCTAGCATGAATTGGACTAATCTTAGTTATTATGCTTAAAGAGTGACATTCTCAAGTATCAAGACCAAAAATCATTACAAGACAGATACCGAGAAGAAAATACAACTTTTGTCTGTACTCTTATTTACATTCAGCTCTTTGACCAAACAGACAATCCTAAGAAACATGGAAAATTACACAAAAGGTCAGGGTCTACTGTGATCCATAGCAAACTTCTGAAAATATTAATTTCAATCTATTACACATTAGATGGCCCCCACATATAGAAACAAAAACTAAAGTAGGTTTGAAAATATTGGCAAATATTAACAACAATTAAACATGAAATTTAAGAAAAATTACAACAGCATAAATAAAAT
>NW_025799135.1:0-1147 GCF_021613505.1 Equus quagga
ATTTTATTTATGCTGTTGTAATTTTTCTTAAATTTCATGTTTAATTGTTGTTAATGTTTGCCAATATTTTCAAACCTACTTTAGTTTTTGTTTCTATATGTGGGGGCAATCTAATGTGTAATAGATTGAAATTAATATTTTCAGAAGTTTGCTATGGATCACAGTAGACCCTGACCTTTTGTGTAATTTTCCATGTTTCTTAGGATTGTCTGTTTGGTCAAAGAGCTGAATGTAAATAAGAGTACAGACAAAAGTTGTATTTTCTTCTCGGTATCTGTCTTGTAATGTTTTTTTGGTCTTGATACTTGAGAATGTCACTCTTTAAGCATAATAACTAAGATTAGTCCAATTCATGCTAGCAAAGGATGGCTGCTGTTTTGAGCTCGCTCAAAATCAAAGCCATCCCAGCATATGAAAAGCCTATAACCTGCAGTCTCATCGTCTATCGATGAAAGCTTAGAAACAGTCTCTTTTGGCTTCAGGGTAGAAAACCAGCAAACCTCTTATGATGGAATACTAAATCCAGTTCTAATTCTCGTGGTAGGAATGTAAGTTGAGCAATAAAGAAACAGCATAAGAAAGCAGATTCTTGGCATTTACATGATCAAAATAGACTCACTTTCTTTTTAAGTTAGTCTTTTCCAATATAGTTTGCCATGATTTCTCCATTTTCAGGCTGAGGTAAATGCTGATTTTTACCTGATTTCCTAAATGTAAGCTAGTGTCATTTAATCTCAACTTTTTAAAAATTCTAGACCATTGAAAACCAGGAAGAATTAAGAATTCTTAGAGGTGAACTTAAAAAGCAACAAGAGATAGTTGCACAAGAAAAGAACTGTACCATAAAGAAAGAGAAAGAGCTTTCTAGGACCTGTGAGAAACTGGCAGAAGTTGAAGAAAAGCTAAAGGAAAAGGTGAATTTTTAAAGTTATCTTCCTGGCCATATTTCCTGACTAAACTTTTTTTTTTTTGGTGATAAATTTTGGTTCTAATAGACCTAAATTCCAGAAATAGAATGTACCTCCCAAATGAACAGCTCTCAATGCTAATATTTTGGACAGTTTGAACTCACACTAGGATCTTAGCTAACCTCTTTTGTATGTATTATATTATCCTAGAGTCTTTCAATGAGAGGGGGCCTTGGTTC
>NW_025799136.1:0-1147 GCF_021613505.1 Equus quagga
GAACCAAGGCCCCCTCTCATTGAAAGACTCTAGGATAATATAATACATACAAAAGAGGTTAGCTAAGATCCTAGTGTGAGTTCAAACTGTCCAAAATATTAGCATTGAGAGCTGTTCATTTGGGAGGTACATTCTATTTCTGGAATTTAGGTCTATTAGAACCAAAATTTATCACCAAAAAAAAAAAAGTTTAGTCAGGAAATATGGCCAGGAAGATAACTTTAAAAATTCACCTTTTCCTTTAGCTTTTCTTCAACTTCTGCCAGTTTCTCACAGGTCCTAGAAAGCTCTTTCTCTTTCTTTATGGTACAGTTCTTTTCTTGTGCAACTATCTCTTGTTGCTTTTTAAGTTCACCTCTAAGAATTCTTAATTCTTCCTGGTTTTCAATGGTCTAGAATTTTTAAAAAGTTGAGATTAAATGACACTAGCTTACATTTAGGAAATCAGGTAAAAATCAGCATTTACCTCAGCCTGAAAATGGAGAAATCATGGCAAACTATATTGGAAAAGACTAACTTAAAAAGAAAGTGAGTCTATTTTGATCATGTAAATGCCAAGAATCTGCTTTCTTATGCTGTTTCTTTATTGCTCAACTTACATTCCTACCACGAGAATTAGAACTGGATTTAGTATTCCATCATAAGAGGTTTGCTGGTTTTCTACCCTGAAGCCAAAAGAGACTGTTTCTAAGCTTTCATCGATAGACGATGAGACTGCAGGTTATAGGCTTTTCATATGCTGGGATGGCTTTGATTTTGAGCGAGCTCAAAACAGCAGCCATCCTTTGCTAGCATGAATTGGACTAATCTTAGTTATTATGCTTAAAGAGTGACATTCTCAAGTATCAAGACCAAAAAAACATTACAAGACAGATACCGAGAAGAAAATACAACTTTTGTCTGTACTCTTATTTACATTCAGCTCTTTGACCAAACAGACAATCCTAAGAAACATGGAAAATTACACAAAAGGTCAGGGTCTACTGTGATCCATAGCAAACTTCTGAAAATATTAATTTCAATCTATTACACATTAGATTGCCCCCACATATAGAAACAAAAACTAAAGTAGGTTTGAAAATATTGGCAAACATTAACAACAATTAAACATGAAATTTAAGAAAAATTACAACAGCATAAATAAAAT
>NW_025799137.1:0-19965 GCF_021613505.1 Equus quagga
TCTCTTTTCCATTGCATAGGAAATGTGAGTTTGGCAGACGTATAAACCAACCTCCTTCCCTGCATATGGATGTGAGTTCCCACTGTGTAGCCCTGTTGCCTTCCTCTTTGCATATGAATGTAAAGATTCAACTATATACTTATTCTTGATGTGTACATATATTTTTTATATGGATACAATATAGCATATATTTTAACTATAAAATGGCATATATATGTGTCTATATGTGTGTGTATACATATATACACTTTATATATGTGTGTGTGTGTGTGTATACATATACACACACACACACATCTATACATGCTCTGTATGTGATATATATGCTAAGGTTTATATTCAGAATATCCCATTAGATTATACATAATATTCCATTACATCATACTCTATTTCATGTGTGTATTATTCCATGATATAGCTAATGAATATTATTCAGCCATGAGAAACAAGGAATTCCTGACATCCACAAAAGTGTGCATGAAACCTGAGGGCACTATGGTGAATAAGTAAGTTAGAAAGAGAAAGACAAATTATTTATGATATCACAGATGCATGGAATCTAAAGAAGCCAAACTCAGAGAAACAAAGCATATGATGGTGTTACAGGGGCTGGAAGGTGAGGAAATGGGATATGTTGATCAAAGGACACAGACTTCCAGGTATACGATGAATAAGTTCAGAGGAATATGTGCACAGCAATTGTGAGCATAGTTGACAATGCTATGTTATATACCTGAAAGTTCCTAAGTATAGATATTAAATGTTCTCACCACAAAAGTGAAATGACAACTACGTGATGTGATCTAGCTTTCACTAATGGTATGGTAATAATCATTTAACAATATACAACCACATCAAATCTACACACTGTACACCATCAAGATACATTGTGTTATACGTGTGTTTTATCTTAACAACAACAACAACAAAAATCCAGGATGTTACAATATCATGCACCATGATCAAGGGGATTTGTCTCTGTGATTCTGTCCACAGGGCTCCACACCCCCATTAGCTTAAGGAGCCACAGTGGTTGAGAGTGAATAGATAGAAAGTTATACACAATAGGTAAACAAGAGGAGGTAGACGGGGCTATGTTTATCTCAGGCAAAACAGAATTTTAAATCAAACATTTTCACAAGAGATGGAGAGGGCATTATGTAAAGATTAAAGGATATATTCATCAAGACGTTGACAATTACAAATTATGAATTCCCCAACATCAGAGCATCCAAATATATAAACCAGATGCTAGAAGAACTGAATAGAAACAGTAGTAGGAAAATATTAGGAGGCTTCAAAACCCACTCTCAACAATGAATAGATCAACCAATGAGAAAACGCCGCCTGGAACAACATTGTAGACTACATTGAACTAAGCAATATATACAGAGCTTTCCACTGCCAAAGAGAAGAATACATTTGTTTCTCAAGTGCATCCAGAACATTCTCAGGATAGATGACATGTTAGACCACAGAAAAAGTCTTTACAGAAATAAGAAGGCTGACATCACATCAAGTGCTTTTTCCGAGCACGATGGTATAAAAATAGAAATCAGTATGAGGAGAACAACTGGAAAATTCACAAATACTTGGAAATAAAGTGAAAGCTTCAAGCAAAACCAATGGGTCAAAGCACAAATTAAAAAGGGAATCAAAAATATGTTTAAAGAAGCAAAAGTTGGAATCACAACATATCAAAACTTATGGAATGCAATAACAGCTGTCCTAAGGCAGCCGTTTATGTCTTAAATGCATGCGCTAAGCAAATGGAAGGTTCTCAAAGAAACTACCTATATTTACACATCAAAGAACTAGAAAGGAAGAAAGTCCTAATCCAAAGTTAGAAGAAGGAAGAAAATAATAAACATTAGAGTAGAAAGAACTGAGACAGACAACAGCAAAACAACAGGAAAATTAAAATTTAACCACAAAGAGTCGGTTCTTTGAAGAGACAGAAACAAAAATGACAAACCCTTAGAGACACTAACCCAGAAAAAAAACAGAGGAAACCCAATTTTTCAAAATTATATATGAAAGAGGATACATCACAACTGATACCACAGAAATACCAAAGATCACAGGAGCCTACTTTGATTTATTATACACCAACAAATCAGACAATGCAGAAGCAAAGGACGAATTCTTAAAAACATATATCCTTCCAAAATGGAATCAGGAAGAAAGAGAATATGGCTAGACCAATTACCAACAGGGAGACTGAAACAGTAATCAAAAATCTCTCAACAAAGAAAAGCCTAGAAGGAAATGGTTTCATTGCTTAGTATTAACCTTTTGACATTTATTGAACAATTAATGCCAATCGCTAGCAAACTGCTCCAAAAATCGAAGAGAAGGGAACACTCCCAAATTCATTTTACGAGATCAGCAGTACCTTGGTACCAAAACCAGATGAGGATACTTCACAGAAAAGTACAGAAGCATATGCCTGATAAATACATATGCAAAAATTCCGAATTAAGTGCTTGCAAACTGAATTCAGCAGCACATTAAAAGACTCATTCATCACAATCAAATAGGATTTATCCCAGGATTCAAGCATATCTCAAGATACGAACATCAATAAATTCTATACATCACATTAAGGGAATGAAAGAAAAGACCGCATGATCTTTGCAATAGACATGTAACAAAACTCAACATCTGTTCCTGACAGGAACTCTCAACAATTTAAGTGCACGTAGAATGTATCTCCACATAATAAAGGCCATATGTGCCAAGCCCAAAGCTCACATCATACACAATGGTGAAAATCTGAAACATTTCCACTAAGATGAGGAATAAGACAGGGGTACCCACACTCAGCACTACTCTTCCTCATAATAGTGGAGGTTCCAGCCAGAGCAATTAGGCAAGAAAAGAAATAAAGGGAATTAGAATTGGAGAGGAAGAAGTAAAATTGTCTCTGTTTGCTGATGACATGATGTGTAGAAAAACCTAGAGTCCACCAAAATCTATGAGACGTAATGAAGGAATTCAGTAAAATGGCAGGATACAAAAATCAACATGCCAAGTCAGTAGCATTTCTATACACCAACAATGAATTGTCTGAAAGAGAAATAGCAAGAATGATCCCATTTATAATAGCATCAAAGACAGTAAGATACTTAGGTACAAATATAACCAAGGAGATGAAAGATCTCTACACTGAAAACTACTAGGCATTGCTGAAAGAAGTCGAAGAGACAAATAAATGAAAAGATACTCCATATTCATGGATTAGAAGAATTGATATTGTTAAATTGTCCCTAACGAGCCAAAGCTATCTATAGATTCAACACAATTTCAATCAAGACTACAATTGCGATTTTTGCTGGGAAAAAAAAGAATCCTACAGTTTGTATGGAGCCGCAAAAGTCCCCAAATAGCCAAATCACCGCTGAGAAAGAATGACACAGCAGGAGGCATCATACTTCCTGATTTCAAGCTATACCATAAAGCTATAGTAATCAAAACAGCATGGTACTGCCTTGAACACAGATGCACAACCCAGGGGTGCAGCAGTTAAGTTTGCATGCTCTGCTTCGGTGGCCCAGGGTTCGCTTGTTCAGATCCCAGATGCGGACCTACAGATCACTTGTCAAGCCATGCTGTGGCAGGCACCCCACAGATAAAGTAGAGGAAGATTGGCATGGATGTTAGCTCAGGGCCAGTCTTCCCCCAGAAAAAAAAAAGGAGAATTGGCAGTGCATGCTAGTCAAGGCTAGTCTTCCTCAAAGAAAACAACCAGAATGAGCAATCATCTCATTCCTGTTAGGATGACCATCATCAAAAAATACAAGATATACCAGATGCTGGCAGGATGTGTAGAAAAGCAAATCCTGTGCCCTGCCAGAAAGAGTGTAAACTGGTAGAGCCAGTTGGAACACAGTGTGGCTGTTCCTCAGAAATTAAAAAGAAAACTACCACATGATCCAGCAATTCCATCTGTGGGGATATATTCAAAGGATATGAAGTCATTATGTCAAAAAGAGATCTGCACTCCCATGATCATCACAGCATTATTTACAGTAGCCAAGACATTGGAAACAACCTTAGTGTCCATTGATGGATGAATGATATATACTTATATAATATAAATGAAAATAACATACACACACACACAGAGACACACACACACATACATATATAATACCATTCAGCCATAAAAAGAAGGAAATCCTGCCATGTGCACAGAGAGGGATGGACCTTGTGGGTCTTGTGCTGGGTGAAATAAGTCAGAGGGAGAAAGACAATTATTGTAAGATCTCTATTACATGTGGAATCTAAACAAACAAAGCAAACTCATAGAAAAAGCAACTGGACTTATTTTTACCAGCGGTGTAGTGTGGACAGTGGGGGAATTGGGTGAAAGTGGTCAATAGGCACAAAATTTCAATCATGAGATAAGCAAAATACTGGCGATGTAATGTATAGCATAGTGACTACAGTTAATGCTGCTGTATGGTGTACTTGAAAACAGCTCAGAGAGCAAACCCTAAAATTTCTCATCCCAAGGAATTAAATTCTTTTGGACAACACCAAAGTTAACTAAGCTTATTGTGGTAATAATTTCACAGTAGATGTGAGTCGATTCGTTACATGATACGTCTTAAACTTACAGAGTGCTGTATGTTAATTATATCTCAATAAAACTGAAAGAAATAAAATGAACACATCAACCAATCAAAATCAATTAGAAAACTCAAGCTTGAACCCCACTACCTTCCAAAAGGTACTAACGCACATATACAGAACATTGTATCCCCAAAGAGAAGAATATGTGTTCCCAAATGCACCCACAACACTCCCTGGATGGATCACAGTTTAGACCACAAAACAAGTCTTAACAAACTTAAGAAGGCTGAAATCACAATTGCTTTTGCTGACATAAATGTATGAAAACAGAAATCAGGAGGAGAAGGACAACTGAAAAATTCACAAATATGTGGAAGTTAAATGACGTGCTCTTGTAAAACCAATGGGCCTCAGAGGAAAGTGAAAGGAAACTGAAAAAACATACTGAAACGTACAAAAATGGAAACACAGCATACCAAACTCATAGGATACAGCTAAAGTAGTTCAAAAGGAAAATTTTTAGTATAAATACCTGCGTTAGCAAAGAAGAAAGATCTCAGAATAACAACTAAATAATTATACTCATGGAACTAGAGAAAGAAGAAAATATAAACCCAAAGGTAGAAAGAGGATATGTAAATGAAATAGGGGCTAGAGAAACAGGGAAAGATCAAAGAAACTAAGAGCTGTTTAAAAAACTATAAACTTGAGAAACCCTTAGCTAGACTTACCAAAAAGAGAGAGCGAGCGAGCGAGAGAGGATTCAAACAAATAAAACCAGAATTGAAAGAGGAGACTTTACACTTCATACTACATAAATACAAAGGAACGTAAGGGAAGACTAGACATATTTACGTGCCAACAAATTGGATAAACTCGAGGAGATGGATAAATTGCTGGGAAAATACAATTTCCCAAGAGCAAAATCGTGAAGAAACAGAAAATCTGAACAATAAAGAACATGGAATAGGACACTGAGGTGGTAATAACATCCTCCCAACCAAGACAATCCCATGGGCAGATGACTTCACTGGAGCCTTCTAGCAAACACTGAAGATTTCACGCCAATCATTCTCAACTTCTTCAAAATACTGAAGAAGCTAGAGCACTTCCAGTCTAATTTTATGGTGAAAGCATTATCCTTACAGCAAAGCCAGACAAAGCCAGTTCAAGAAAAGAAAACTAGAGGCTTATGTCCAACATGATGACAGATGAAAAATCCACCGCAGAACTCAGCAAAACAAATTTAACAGCCCATTCAAATTATCATGCGCCATGATCAAGCAGGATTTATCCCTGGGATGCAAAGATGTTTCCACATATTCAAATCAATTCTAGTGATACACAGTATTATCAGAACATAGGATGAAAATCATCATGATCTCAACAGATGCACCAAACAATGTGCAAATAGATGTGACAAAATTCAACATCGTTTTATGATGGAAAATTCAACAAATCAAGTCTAAAAGGAACACACACACCTCAGCCTAAGAAAGTCCATGTATGACAAGCCCCACAGTTGACATCATACCCAATGCTGAAAGGTGGAATCTTTTCCTCTCAGACCAGAAACAAGACAAGGGCACTCCCTCTCACCACACCTATTCAACACAGTTCTTTAAGTTCTCCTCAGAGCAATTAGTCCAAACAAATAAAACAAGAGCATCCAGATTTTAAAAGAAGTAAAATTGTTTCTGTTTGCGGAAGACATCTCATATACAGAAATGTCTACAAACACAAAAAACCCTGCTCTGATAAACAAATTCACCAAGTTAGCAGGGAACCCCATCAAGGCATAAAGAATCAATTGTTTGTACACAGTAACAATGAACCATCCAAAACGTAAATTAAGAAAACAACTCTGTTTACAACGGCATTGTGAGAAGAAATAGCTGTCTGGTAAACTTTTAAATCTTCATCCTATCTTGGGCCTCACCTCCCTCCATTCAGGATAGAGAGGCCTGCCCAGAAGACCAGGCACACCAGGGTGATGAGGATGGTCCTGGACTAGTTCCCTTTTTGTCCTCTGCGGACTGTCACCTAGTGTCCTTCAAATACACCAGTGAAATCCCTTCACAACTTTGGCTTGTGTATTCCGTCCTCACCCCAGTCTAGGCATGTGCTCACACCTCCTCAGTCTCTCTCAGCTCCCCACCTGCTGATTCAGCCCACTCCCTGGCTGCCACGCCGATATGGCCCCCAGCATGGCATGCCAAACCATGCCTCCTCCTCTAGGACCCGTGAGCATAATAAACAGTTTAATTTCATACGCCACTGCTCGTGTAATTTCTACAGCCATGTTGAAATAATCCTTTAAGGCCCCACAAGTCGGACTTACTTCCCCCTTTGTAACACATTTACTGAAAGGACTGGTACAGAGAAAACTAGAAGGCACTGATGAAAGAAACTAAAGAAGCACAAATAAACAGAAAGATTTCCTGAGTTACATGACAGCAGAACTTATGACCTTAAAGTGCCTGTACTACCCAACGTAACCCTATGGATTTAATGCTATTCCCTTTCAGAATTCCTATGGCAGTTCTAAGAAAAAGAAAAATCACTCCTCAAACTCACATGGAACCACAAAAGACCCTAAATAGACAAAGCAATCTTGAGAAAGAGCAACAAAGCTGGAGGTATCAAAATCCCTGATTTTGAAATATGTAAGAAAGCTATGGTAATCCAAACAATATGGCACTGACATAAAGAAAGACACACAGAGCAGAACAGAGTAGAACACAATTCACAGAGTAGAATAGAGTGCCCGGGAACAGTCAAATGATCTTCTAGAAGGGAGCCAAGAACGCACAACGGGGAAAGGACAGTCTCTTCAACGTATGGTGTTGGGAGCACTGGATATCCACATGCAGAAGAATGAACTTAGTTTCATATGTTAAACCATGCACAAAATCAGCTCAAAGGGGATTGAGACTTGAATGGAAGACCTAAAACTGTAAGGTCCTTCAGGAAAACATAGGGGAAGACCTCTTGGCAAACTGGTCTTGGGAATGAATTCTTGGGTGTGACGCCAAACGCACAAGGAAGGAAACCAAATATAGACATGTGGAACTACAGCACACTTGAAAAGCTTCTGCACGATCAACAAAATGCAAAGGGAACAATCAACAGAATGAACAGGCAAACTACAGCAGAGGAGAAAATAATTGGAAATCATGTATCTGATAAGGGACTACTATGCAAAATATGTAAAGAACTCGTACAGCTCCATGACAACAAGTACAGAGAGTACGATTAAAACATGGGCAGATGAACTAAATAGACATAATCACAGAGAAGGCATACATCCTAGCAACCCCACCACTGTGTATACATCCAGAGAAAACAAAGACAGTATCTCAAAGAGGTGTCTGTACACCTAGGTTCACTGCAGCATCGATCTCAATATCCAAGAGGTACAAAGGATCCAAATTGTCCTCTGACAAGTAAATGGATGAAGCAATGTGTCACGCATACATACAGTGGAATATAATTCAGCCTTACAAAGGAATGAAATTCTGACACACGCTACAGGCAGGGGAACTCTGCAGATGCTATTCTGAGTGAAATAAGCAAGTCAGAATAGGACATCCACGGTATCATCCCACTTACAAGAAGTGTCTTCAAAGTCAAATTCAGAGAGTCATAACGGAGAATGGTGTTAGCCAGGAGGAGGACAAGGAGAAATGGAGACTTACTTTTTAATGGTCATGGAGTTCCAGTTTGGGATGATAAAAGGGCTCTGCAGATGGATGGGGGTGAGGGTTGTAGCACTTTGCAAGGGCACTTAATGCTGCTGGTCTTTGCAGTGGAAAATGACTAAAGGGGCAGTGACACCAGGAGATGGCAAAACAGGAAGCTCCCGACCCTCCTTTTTCCACAGAGATGGAAATTTAACAAGACAAGGACCAGCTGCCTGTGTAAGAAATATGGCAAGCATTTAAAGGGCCCTGCATCCCAGGAGAGTGCAGAGCCAAATAGAGGGAAGCCCGATTCCAAACCATGAGATTCACTGTCCAGATTCAGGCTCCCCCGCTGACAAGCTGCAGGAGGATGAGAGGACGCCACTGTCGACTTACGCCAGCAGAGGGAAAGGAGTGGAAATTATATGCAAGGTGCTGACTTCCTGAAGGGGTGCCAAGTGTGTGGTTTCTAACTTGGCTCACTGAAGCCCTGGTGGGGATGGAACACCACACTGCGGGCTGCTGAAAGCAAACTCACTCAGTGAGACCAGAGCCTGCAGTACCACGCGTAGACACCTCATGGAGCTCCAGGACTGCGGCTGATGACAGCACAAGCTAGACTACAGTATGACAGACAGACAGCAGGGGAGCTCCTGGGTTGAACCCGACAAACCTCTCGAAGTGGGAGACTACAAACACAAGACCCCAGAGGGTAAATCCCCAGAGGAGGCTTCAGAGGTCCCCAGACAGCCTTCCTGGAGGACGCCATACCTGTACAAAACGTGACTGTAAGGACCGGGTTTGCAGAGGAGGCAGCGTTTTCAAAGGACAAAATCCAAACAGAACATAAGATGCACAAAGAGACAGGAAAGCATGACCCATATAAAGGGACATTACAAATCTCCAGAAATGAATCCTAAAGAAGCAGATATATAGGAATTAACAGCAAAAAAAGACGTAACCATCATAAGGATGCTCAAAGATTTAAAAGAGAGTGCTGATAGGCAAGTAACCAGAATCATGAAAATAATGCATGAGCAACAGGGAGTGTCAACAAAGTGATAGAAACTGTGCAGACAAAGCACAACACAAACTGGGACTGAGGAATACAACAACTGAACTGAAAGTTTAACCAGAGGGATGCAACAGCAGACTCGGCATGGTAGATGACACATCTCAAATTAAAGGGAACTTGGAGTTGCACTCAAAATTGTGACCTAGGAGGATCCCAAACAGCCCTCCTCCCATGGACACACCAAATCTGCTACATATGGAACTCTTTCCTCTGAGAGAAAGCCAAGCATAAGCTGAGTGTCTCTGAGATGTTGGGAAAGTGAGAAGAGACCTACATCGGGATGGGTAGGAGAGACTGAGAAGCAGACGCACCACAAACCACAGCCCTGGCGTGGCAAAGCACAGCTGGGAGGGAACACGAAACTCTGAGCCTCTCCAGGAGGAGCAACGGGTGTGAACCACACGTCAGACCTCCCAACCGAGAGGGCCAGCACACAAGCAACCAGACCCCAGAAATCCAGCACTGAACACCGCCAGGGCCTGTATACACATGACCCACAAGGCCACAGCCAATTATATGTTCCACCGGTCTTAAAAGGCTCACATGGATAGACTGGCTATGCCCCAGGGCCTCGTGCAGAGGCAGACTACTAAAACACCCTCAGCCTTCATGCAAAGAGGCATATTTGCTCAACTCAAAGCTTTGGCCTGAACGGCAGCCTGCAAGTGTCACCCACATTTAGAGGCCAACTGAAACGCCCTTCAGAGATGTCAGAGAGAGGGCACTCTCCCTCTGCCTTGCTCCAGAATGCCGGGAACCTCAGAGAAGGAGCTTGTGCAGACATCTTGTTCCCTGCTATTGTGCTTGCAGTAGGGGACACCCATTGATCAGCTGGCTGTAGTCACCAGCAGAGCCTATGCTCACAGGCCCCAAGGGCTAGGACAAATGGAGAAATGTTTTCAATTGGCCAGACCCCCCCAGGCAGAGTGTAGGGAAGCAGAATAAAAGTCACCCTGTCCTTCTGAGAACAAGGACTTTTAGCTTATATTCATAGTTGTGGCCCAAGGAGAAGGCTTCTAAGTAACACATAGCTAGGGGCAGACTCCCTTCCTCTCCAGAGACCAGGGAGCCTGTGGCAACATCTTCACACTCTCTCTCTCTGCCCATGCAAGGTCACGCCATCCTTGAGAAAGGTGATTATGCACACATCTGGCACCCCGGCTTCAGGGGCTGCTGCCAAGGGCACATCCCTAGACCAATTGGCTCTGGTGGCCAGAGGGCCTCACGTTTAGAAGTTGAACATGGCGATAGCAAACAAAGAAACAGTTCTTCGCTAGCTATCACACCTGAGTTCAGTGCAGAAGGAGCCAGCAGAAACAACCGTGTCCCATGTCTTGCCCTGAAAGAGGTATATCCGAATATTACATTACATGCTGCTGCGTGAGGCTCGGACTTTCAGTCAGCCTGAAGTGAGGTGCAGACTGAGATCCTCCCCACTGGGACCCTGCCAGCACTTGGCACACCCCCAAACACTGGGAGCCGCTAAGGGCAAAGGAGGCTGCTGTACAATCACAAAGTCTGAGAGGCTACTAAGAGTTAGGGCAGGCTTGAATGATAAGCTTCATCTCCTACACATAGCAACTCCTTCAAGAAAGAGAGTAGAGGCAGTTTTATCCAATGCATGGAAACCAACAGAGAGAGTCAGAGAGAATGAAGAAGCACAGGGATATGTTCCAACTGAAAAGGCAAGATAAAAACTTGGATAAAGACCTTAAAGGAAGGCACATAAGTGATCCAGCTGATAAAGAGCTCGAAACAACGGACTGGACTTAAGAGGGTTGCACAGTGAGGTCAGGAGAACAATGCTTGGGCAAAGAATATCAACAAAGAGACAGAGATCGAAGGAGGTGCCAAAAGGAAATCACAGAGCTAAAGAACACCATACCTGAAGTTGAAAAATACACTCGAGGGGTTCAACAGTGGACTAGATGAAGCAGAAGAATAGGTCAGTGAACTTGAGGACAGGGCAGAGGAATTCATCGGATCATAGCAGGAAAACCGAACAGCGAAAAGAGAAAACATTGCATAAGGGACCTGTGCAACAACATCAAGCAGAGCACGAGCCACGTTAAAGGGATTCCAGAACGACAGGAGAGAGAAAAAGAGGTAGTGAACTTATCTGAGAAAATAATGGCTGATAACTTCCCTCACCTGAGGAAGAAAGCAATGGCAGATGCAGGAAGCCCAGAAACTTCCAAAAAAGATTAAACCAAAGACACCCACACTGAGACACATTAAAATTAAATTCTTAAAAGCTAAAGACAAGAAGAGAATTGCAGAAGCAGCAAGAGAACAACAGCCTCTCACATATAAGGGAAGCTCTACAATGATCAGCAGATGTTTTGGCAGAAATTCCGCCAGCCAGCGGCAGTGGCACAGTAGACACAAAGTGCTCCCAAAAGCCCCCCAAAAACGAAAGACTGCCAACTGAGAATCCTCTTACCTAGCAAAGTTGTGCCTCAGGATCAAAGGAGAGAAAAGGCTTTTCCAGAGAAACCAAAGCTATAGGAGGTCATCACCACTACACCGCCTTACAAGAAATGTTGAAGAGACTGCTTTAACCTGAAAATAAAGGAAGCTAACTGGTAACAAGATAGCATATGATGGTATAAATCTCAACGGTGGAGATGAATAAACAGTAACATTCAGCATAATCTAATGTTGTAAAACTGGTGGGTGAATTGCTTATACAGCTAGTATGAAGATTAAAGTCAAAAGTAGTAAAAGTAACTATAACTATGATAATTTGTTAATGGTTACACAAGATAGAAAGGTGAAAATAGTGACATCAAAAAATCAAATGTGGGGGGAGTAAGCAAGTGTTTGACTTACGTTGTTAAGAACTTAACTGTTATATAGAGAAGTGTTTTAATGTAAGGCACACAGAAACCACAAAGCAAAAATCTATAGTAGACGCACAAAAGAGAAACAGAAAGAAACCTAACTATACCACAAATTACAAAATTCCCCTGTTGTAAATTCCCACAGTACAGCAAAGCTACAAATGACAATAACCATACCACTCAATAATTACTTTAATGCAAATGGGTTAAACACTCCAATCAAAAGACAGAGAGATGGAAAGACCTAGAGAATGGAAAAGAACAAGACCCATCTATATGCTGCCTGCAGGAGACTCCCTTCAGATGTAAGGACACACACAGACTGAGAAGGAATGCAAAAGAGACATTCCAGGCAAATAGAAACCAGAAGAAAGCTGGGACAGCTACAGTTACGTCACACAAAAGAGACTTTAAAGAGAAGCGTGTAACACGAGACAAAGAAGGTCTTAATGTAACGATAAGCAGGACAACCCAACAAGATGATTTCACCTTTGTAAACATTTATGCACCAGCCATATGAGAACCTAAGAGATAAAGCAAATACTAGGAGACCTCAAGGAAGAAACAGAGAGCAAAACAATAAAGATGGGGGACTTTCAATACCTCACTTTCATCAGTGAATAAATCATCCAGATAGAAAATCAATGAGAAAACACCGGCCTTACATGACACGTTAGATTCTTACATGGAGTAAATGCCTAATCTCCACATATTTGTTGATACCAACAGAATCCTGATGAAATAGAACATCTGAACACCAATGAACAGGAAGGAGACTGAATCAGTAATCAAAAACCTACAACAAACAAAAGTCCAGAAAACAATGGCTTCACTGGTGAATTCTACCAAACATTCAAAGAAGAATTCATCCCAATCCCTCTCAAATTCTTCATAAAATTAAAAGAGGAGAGTCCACTTCCAAACTCATTTTATGACGCAAGCAGTACCCTGATGCCAAAATCAGATGAGGACACCATAAGAAAAAAAGAGCAGAGTACCGGCCAATATCCCTGTTGAACATACACACAAATATCCTCAACAAATTATTAGCAAGCCAAATTCATGAGCACATGGAAAAGATCGTAGCCCATGATCAAGAGGGATTTATTCCAGGAATGCAAGGATGGCTCAACGTCCACAAATTAACCAATGTAGTAGACCACACCAACAAAATGAAGGGGAAAAATAATATGATCATCACTAATTGCAGAAAAAAAAGCAACTAAATCAGAAAGGAAGAAATTAAACTGTTTCTGTTTGGAGATCTAAATAGAGACCGCTCTGCTGTACACAGGGTCAGTAGGAGTCAGAATTGACTCAACAGAACTAAGAATAAATTTACAGATGACATGACATTATGTATCGAAAACCCTAATAACTCCACAAAGAAAACCTGTAGACCTAATAAATAAATTCAGTAAAGTTTCAGTATACACAATCAACACACAAAAATCTCTATACACTAATTAAAGAGTATCAGAAACAGAAATTAGTAATGCAATCCTACATATAACTGGATCAAAAATAAGGAAATGCCTGGGAATAAAAATAACCAAGGAGATGAAAGACCTGTACGCTAATAATTATAAAACACTGATAAAAGAAAGGAAGGTCACACAAATAAATGGATGGAAAATCCATTCTGTGGATGCGAAAAATCAATATCACTTAAATGTCCATTCTCCACGAAGCAATCTACAGTTACAATGCAATCCCTCTCAAATTTCCAATGGCCTTTTTCACAGAAATAGCACAAACAGCCTTTAAGTTTGTATGGAAGCACGAAAGACTCCACAGAGCCAAAGCAATCTTGAGAAAAAAGAAAAAATCCGGAGGCAACAAGCTTTCTGATTTCAAACTATATTGCAAAGCTATAATAATCAAAACAGTATGTTATTGGTATGCAAACAGAGATATAGACCAGTGTAACACATTAGAGAACCCCGTGTGATAAGCCACATAAATAAGCCACGTATGACACACGTATGTGGTCAATTACAATAAAGGAGGCACGAATACACAGTGGGGAAAGGAGAGTCTCTTCAATGAATGGTGTTGGGAAAAGTGGAGAGACACATGCAAAAGAATGAAATTAGACCACCGCCTGACAACACACACAAAACTCAACTCAAAATGGATTAGGACTTGAACACACATCTGAAACCGTAGAACTCCTAGAAGAAAATGTAGGGAGTATGCTGCTTGACTACAGTCTTGGCAACGAGTTTCTGCATGTGACACCAAAAGAAGATGCAACAAAGGAAAATACAAATGAGTGGGACTACATCAAATGAAACATACAAATGAGTGGGACTACAGCAAGCAAAACCATCAACAAAATGAAAAGACAATCTACTGAACGGGAGAAAATATTTGCACATCATATATCTAATAAGAGATTACATTCCAAACTATGTAAGGAACTCATAGAACTCAATAGCAGGAAAAACAATCTGATGGAAAAATGAGCAGAGGGCCAACCCTGATGGCTGGGTAAAGTTTGGCGTACCCCACGTTGGCAGCCCAGGACCATTTCCCAGGTACAGAACCACACCACTTGCCTGTCAGTAGCCACACACAGGAACTAGAAGGACTTGCAACTAGAATATACAGCCATGTACTGCGGCTTTGAGGAAGGAAGAAAAAAGGTAGTGAGAGTAAGACTGGCAACAGATGTCAGAATCTTTACTAGGAAAACAAAAACAATGGGCAGAGGATCAAAACAGACCTTTTTCTAAAGAAGGCAGAGAGATGGGCAACAGAGACCTGAAAATGTGCCTGACATCAGTAATTATCAGAGAAATGAAAAATCAAAACCCCAATGAGATATCACCTCATACCTGTCAGATAGGCTACTATCCAAAAGACAAGGAAGAACAAGTGTTGGTGAGGGTGTGGAGAAGGGGGGCACCCCTTGTGAACTGTTGGTGGGAATGAGTGTTTCTCAGCCACTTTGGGAAAGAGGATGAAGGTTCCTGAAAATGTTAAAAACAGAACTAAGACAAGATCCAGCCATTCCACTCCCGGGTGTGTATCAGAAGGAAACCAAAACCCAGCTATACTCACTGCAGCATTAGTTTCGATAGCCAAGACATGAAAACAACGTAATATTCATCAATGGATGAATGGATAAAGAAAACGTGGTATGTATACACAATGGAGTATTACTCGGCCATTAGGAAAAAAGGAAATCCTGCCCTTTGTGACAACTAGACGGACCATTAGTGCATTATGCTAAGCGAAATACGTCAGACACTGAAAAACAAATACTGTATGATCTCAATTACGTTTGGAATCTAAAACACAAAAAAACCTAAAAACCCAAAACCCAGCACTCAGACACAGAGCACAGATGGGTGGTTGCCAGATGCGATGGCTGCAGTGGGGTGGGAGGAGGTGAAATGGGTGAAGGACACCAAAAGGTGCAAACTTCCCGTTCTAAAATAAACAAGTCCTGTGAAAATAATGTACAGCATGTTGACCAGAACATAACTGTATGGCACATTTGAAAGTTGCTAAGAGAGTAAATCTTAAAAGTTCTCCTCACAAAAAGATTGCACTATATGTGGTAGTGGATGTTGCCTTACTGTGGTGCTCATTTCTAAATACACAGACACATTTTAAAAGGAAAATTAAAAAGTACATTTGGAATAAAGCAATCTCAAACTAAGAACTTTCCAAACAACTGAGGCAGAGAGGAAAAAGTAAAAAGAATGAGTAAACGTGAAGCACGTAAGACTGTCAGCGGACTTCTCAAGAGAAACCTTGCAATCCAGAGGGAGTGCGACCATATAGTCAGAGTGCTGAAAGAAAAATCTGGAGAACCAAGAATAGTATACCTGACAAAACTGCCGTTCAAAGTAAAGGAGAAGTTAAGACCTTCCCAGATAAACACGGCTGAGAGAATTCACCCCAACTTGAGACAAGCTGCCAAATGCTGACGAGAGTCCTTCAAATGGAAGTGAAGGTACAATAAACAGCAAATGAAACCGTTTCAGAATCTAAATCTCCAGGTAACGAAGAGCACCCCGTAATGTTGTAACATAAGGTTAAATCACTTTGTCTTGTAGAGAATTTAAAAAAGAACAGCACAAAGTCATTAGAAATTGAGATTAAGAGACCCACAGTAGAAAAAGAGATAATGTGTCATGAATAACATAAAGTGTAGAGGTCAGAGATGTGAAGAATTAGAATTGTTATATGCATTTGAAGTTAAGTGGTTATCAGTTAAAACAGATTGCTATAGCTACGTGTGTCTTATTTAATCGCAGCAGCAACCACAAAGGCAATAGCCAGCCGAAGGGTATACTGGAAAGGAAACGAGAAGGAAATCAAAACAGGTCACTATAAAAAAATCAATGAAACACAAGAGAAGGCCGGGAGGGAGGAATGGAGGGAGAGGAAGCTACAAGAGAAAAAATCATTAAGAAAAGGGCAACAGCAACTCCTCCCTATCTGTAATGACTTTAAGTGTTTGTGAATTAAATGCCCTAATTTAATCTAACGGCTGAATAGATTTTAAGACTTTCCAACTTCGTCCTCTCTGGACGAGACTCATTTTGGACCTAAGGACACACGAGAGCTAAGAATGAGAGGATGGAAAAAGATATCTAAGCAGGTGGGAACTTGAAGAGAGAAGGCACAGGCCTATCTGCGTCAGACAAAATAGCGGATAGCCCAAAAACTGTAACAAGACACATTGGCTAAATGCTAAATTTCATATTATGTTTTACCACGATTAAAATGTGTACATATTGCTAAACCAAGTGGTGTTCAAGATGTCTGAACTGATTCTTTTTTCTATGACAGGCGAATTTTAAGACTGGCTGTATGCTATATTAAATAGTTTGCATAATTGTGTGACAGAAAACCCAATTAAAGGACAAATAAATGCCTTTACTTCTTATACTCAAACAGGGTTGGAACCACTCAGATAAATAAATCGTTTTTCCATTTCACCTTTAAACATGTTTGGATATATTCTTGCTCTTCATGAAACTTGGTTTTATGAAACTAATGTGGACTACATGTAATCAACATAAACCATATTGGAAAGAGGGATACGTTGCATGAAATATTCCAGGCAATCTTAGATCATTAAGTACAGCGTAAGAGGTGACATTCAAAAATTTTTTCACTCAGTAAACTGTATGCTTCAAGTGACGATGCTGATAGAAATTTTAATTCTGCATTTGTATTTTGACAGTGTTTTATTCAAGTGTCAGCAGACTATTTTAATCAACCAACAGGAGCTTGAGGAACCCACTGAAAGTGGGAATATTTGCAAGCGCTCATATTAAGGCCAGAGCTGTATGCAATATACTTATACGGGTCTGGATTTTCTTTATCTCTTCCCATGTAGTCTCTGCCAACTAAGGACTCTATTCTCTTTTTCAGATCACTAGGCTATAAAATAAAGTAAGAATCAGGGTTAATAAAAAAGAAAGGACAACGTTGACTTACCGTTCTCCCCTCAAATACACAAAACGCATGATCACATTTCACCCAGATATTTTCCAGGAAACAATGAATTTCTTTACTAAAACAGAGTACTCTCATGAAAACCTGGAAACACACAGGAAAATTGCTAAAGATGAATAAAACTTAATTAACACCTAATGGAGCTAATGAATAAAAATACATCTGAGCTTCATGTTAAGAACAATTGTACCTTCAATTTCCTTAGTAGCTTTGCAGAGAGAAAGAAATTTAGTCATCACTCAAGCTTGCCACACAGCAATAAAGGCTCTAAAGCAGAGGGCAGATATTACCTTTGTTACTGATGTTTCTCTTAGACACAGGTTTGGTTAGGATGTAGAGACTGCCCTCACTTGGAAGCCATATTAGGGAAAATTAATGCATGATTTACTAAAATACAAGGAGGGATCCAGTCAAGCCTCGGGTAGAGAAGTAGGAAAGGGGCGAAGAATAAATGTGTTCAGCTCAAAGACGACACAACAGCTTTTACAGTTAAAACAATACAGAACACAATAACGATAACGACAGCACTGACAGCTAGGATGTACACAGCACTTACTGTATTTCAGGCGACACTTTCGTCTTAGCCATTTGGGTCATTTATTGCTCATTTAAAAGTATCAGTTTACATGAGGAAACTGACATAAGACAAGTTAAGTAAAGTTGGCAAGAGTCTCAAAAAGAGTTAGAGAGGACCTGAGGCAGGACTGAAATCCTGGCTGACTGGCCCCAGACTCTATGAGGCACACCACCACCTTCAGTCCAGAAATTTCTCTCTTCTGTGGCAACTATACTTTAATTACAAACAAAAGTATAATAACCTTTTTAAAAGATGTATGTTTTCAATTATAATTAAGCAAGAATTTTCCAAAAAAACATGTTATATAACCTGATAGATTACTACATTTAACTTGATTTCACGAAGACTCATCTCTGGATACCAGGACAGACTGAAAAAGGACTATCACAATGAGACCAAAGTCCCCTTTGGCTGGTAATGGTGAGGTATCCAATTACAAGTGGGACAAATAAAAGCAACTCTTAACTGACTTCTCCCAAGGAGGTACATCAAGCAGGTACACCTAAATCATGGAGGTCCACTGAAAATACCTACAACCGCATCATGAGGCCAATTTCTTTTCCCGTTTTTTTGTTGGTATCTTTTAAAAGGTTATGGTATTCATTGGTCAGCTTATAAAATTGGTACAATTTAATAATTTAAATACAGACAAGCATAACACAAAAAGCGACAGAAATCCTGTATGAGAACCACATAAACGTACAATTTTTTTCCTCCACAGAATAGATACGTTTTATTTAAAATTACTTTATAAACTTACACTTTTATTTAAAAGTACTCAATGTCACTGGATATTGGTAAATTTGTTTACCGTTAGTGTAAATTTCAGCTGGCCACACAATTCTGAGAGAAGCACACTGTGGTTGAGTGTTTTCCTTATCTTCGTAATTCGAACAATTGCAGCATCAATCTGATGTTGTCGGTGTTGAAAAACTTTATGTGTGGTAAAGGTATGTTCCTTTGTCTAACGAAAATAATTAAAGGTAAATGGCAATGCATGCAATTTCAATATCACTTAAAGTGTTCTGCAAATTGAGCGTTTTAAAGGATCAAATTTGTAGCAACAAAGTAACAAACACACACATATACACATATACACACATGCACAATCCACTTCTACTTTAAATGGAAATCTTTTATGGATTATCCTTCTTAGAATTAAAAGTTTGCATTAAGGTATGTTCAATTTTCAGTCAGTCTCCTTTTAACCAGAGGAACTAAGAGGAAAGCACCTAGCCATGATTTCAGTTTTCCCGTTCCTTTAAGCTAGTTATATGTCTTGTTTGTCCCCGATTACCCTCGTGATTCTATATTATTACAGCTTTAGAGATACAATCTTTAGATGTGATGACAAAGGTACAAAGTAAAAGCGATCCCATACATATTAAAATTACTCCATTACTAATTATTCTGCTTATTCAAGCCTAAAGTTTTACTTTTCTACACTACGTCACATGAAAACATTTCTTTTCAGAGCCTTTTCTTGTTTTAACCTCTGGCAATTATAAGAGAATAGGTCTGGTGAATTATTTGAAAATTGTATGCCTGCATTCTAAAAACCATTCTAACTTGTATCCTCAAACATTTTCATCCTTCCTTCTATCCTAAACCTTGTACAGGAATCTTCCAAATCATCTGAGTTTCCAGTCAGGAATCTTTAATATCTTCTTCATTGCCTGCAGGGTTCCAAATTCCAAATAAAGATCCAAATATTCTAGAACCAAGCGT
>NW_025799138.1:0-38843 GCF_021613505.1 Equus quagga
GGGTTCCAAATTCCAAATAAAGATCCAAATATTCTAGAACCAAGCGTGGCTTAGTTTTCACTTCACAACATTACCTACACTTTTTTACTGCATCACGGTCTGTGTGTGTTTTCATCAGGATTGTTTTTCCTTAAATGCTCACTCTAATCCCCTTCTCTTAGGTCATGCCAACGACTCCCATAAAGCTTTAAATACACCCCTATCTCTACTCAAAACCATCTTCATTTATCGTCCACCAGTCACAGAGCTTTATTTCTGTGGAGATGAAATTCACAAATCATAATTAGCCATTTTAAAAAGGACAGGTTGGCGGCATTTAGCGTACTCACCATGTTGTGCAACAACCGCCTATCTCTAGTTTCCAAATCTCTTCACCACTCCAGGAATGCCGCGCACACGTTAAGTAATCACTTCTCCTTCTGCATTCGCCCCAGACTTAGACCCCACTGCTCTGCTCTCACGATCTGTGGATCTGTCTACTCCTCACATATCGTAAGAAAGAATGGATATAATCTGTGACCTTCAATGTCTGGCTCCTTTCATTTAGCATAAGGTTTTCATACGCATGTTTTCAAGGTTCATTCACACAAGAGCATATTCTAGTACTTTGTTCCATTGATACAGGAATAATATTCCATGGTACGTATATGCTACAATTCATTTATCCATTTACCCACCAACAACATCATGGTGGAACAAGTGACAACAGCAATATGCTGGAACAGCAGGACTCAATTGTATCCCCCTCGGTAAGAATAATTTGACAGCCACTGATGCATGAACATGACTTCCTGGGGGCTTTGAGGCCCAGGAAGGAGATTATGAAACCCTCAGTGGAGCCCAAGACTGAGGAGAGCCATTTGGGGGAGACAGATCCTTGCACAGGTGACAGAATCATCACCCGTGATGCTGGCTTTTGACCCAGAATCAGCCAGAGAATGCTGTAGACTAGTTTGGCCTTTGTCCTGCCATCAGCACCATCTGGCAAGGGACCTGCCAGACATCATTCCTGCCCAGGCGTCGGATAACAGGATCACAGACTTCAGAGCTGGCTGTTGGTCCTGAAGTGGCCCATGACTCTGCTCCAACCCTGGGAGCCACAGTTCCAGTCTACCCAGGAATCAGATGGGAGACGCACTGTCCATGCTCCAGAATTAGGCCAACTTCAAACAGACGGCAGATCTTGAAGTGGCCTTGTAAGCCGGCTACAGCTCTTTACAGTCATGGTCCAGAAGCAGGCCCACCCACCCTGGAACCTGGAGAGAGAGAAACCCATAGCACAAATGGGAGGCAGGCCTGCCAACACCAGTCCAACATGAGATCCTGAAGCAACCCTGTGACGTGGAATCCAGCCCAGCTCAGCTGGGTGCCAGAGGAGCCCTGCCTGCCAAACACTCCAGGAGGAGACAAGCCCATCGGTGCACCCAGAGGAAGGCCTGCAGCCTCAGACTCACCTGAAGACCATGCAGCAGCCCTGTGACATGGTTCCAGCCACTCTCAGCCAACATCCAAAACCGACCCGCCTGCCAAGAGATCCCCTACGTGAACTGTCTGGGGACCCAGCGGAAGCCACGCCCATCAACACACCTGCTAATAGCACTGCCACCTACAGATCCTGAAGCGCACCCCTGTCCCAGTGCCAGAGTACTGAGTAAGGTCGTGGATTGGTCAAGGTCCACACCTGCCCAAGCCCACGGTAATGGGCCTGCCAACCGCAAACCTCACTGCAGGCCCAGCAGCAGCCAAGTGACTAGCTCCAAACCTGAATAGTACCTACACCCAGAGGCAACACCATCAGACCCACAGGAGCTCTCTACTTCCAAAACCAGTCCGTAAACACTGGAAGGGGTGACGGCAAACAGACACAATGCTATATGGATCATAGAGGATCATGCAAACAAGACGCTACCAAAGAAAATTAGTAAAGCTCTGCTAAGGAACCCAGAGAACTCGAGACCTCAGAATTCACTGGCAATTTAAAATACTCATCGTAAAGAAGCTCAAGGAGATGCAAAAGAACACAGATGACAAAAGGAAATCAAGAAATCAATGCATGAGCAAAATGAGAGGTTCTGTGAAGAAAGACAAGCCACAAAAGAAGAAGCAAACAGAGATCCTGGAGGAGGGGTTACAACAACATGATGTAGACATAAGATATCCTTCCTTTCTGTCCCTCATTAACAACTAAATTTCAGCCTCCTTCCGTGAACAAAAATACATCTGCAGGATCTGTGGGTTCCAGCACCACATGCCAGCAAACCTGAAAGGATTCTCACTCACATACGCATTGGGTCACAGTCAGACAGACCTCAGGAAGAGCATGGAAACCAGCAGGAGACTGTGAACCAGCCTCAGCCCCTCTCTGGTGGGGAGCAACCAGTCTGGAGCAAGTGGAGAACACTGACTTTGGCAGACACCCAGGAATGTGAGAGACTTTGCAGAAGTCCAGTTTTCCAAAGGAGAAGTTCCACCAGTCCAGTGTAGCAAAAAAAGAAGAAAACATGAGTTTGGATGCAATGGAGAAATAAAGCAGGTAAAAGGAACTTTGTTAGCATCACTCCTCCGGCACACACAGAGAGCACAGCTGGGAGACGCAGGAGGACAATGATCTCTAATTTTTGGGAAAGGGAGACTGGTGAGTGAGTGCCAGCTGTGCAGGACTCTGCTCAATAAATCCCTTTCTCTCCCACAGCACCCAGAGCCTTCAGGTAGCACCTCTGTGACGTAAGGAAGAACGACGTCAGAAAGAGGCAGATAAGGACATCAGCGGGCATGGGGCCGCCCTGCAGTTGCAGCGGTAAAGTTCACACGTTCCGTATCTTGGCAGCCGGGGTTCGCTGGCTTGGATCCTGGGTGTGGACATGGTACCGCTCAGCAAGCCCTGCAGGCATCCCACATATAATGTATAGGAAGATGGGCACCGATGTTAGCTCAGGGCCAGGCTTCCTCAGCAAAAAAGAGGAGGACTGGCAGTAGTTAGTTCAGGGCTAATCTTCCTCAGAAAAATAAAAAAAGAAGAATATCAGCGGGCATTAAAGAAACCTGGTCACTGCTGACTGCATTCTGGCCTCCAGCCAGGGAGCCTGCCCATCAGCAGCTGAGAAAACCTCATACACAGGTCCCCTGCAATGGGCCCACAGGCACCACCAATACTCCAAGTGCGAAACTCACACCTCCCCACATTCTGGGGAAAAGATGCTGAGGACAGCGACAAGAGAACTAGAGTACAGAGCGACCATGTAGAGAAAACATGTCAGGTCTGTGGGTGACGCAAAATGAACCGTTACTGGCACCTCTGGAAAAACAGAAGTCAGGTTTCGGGTGCCATGCCCATTGCACTATGAGATGGAGAAAAGATATGCCACCTTAAGACTCTTTCCACAAGAAGGGTCAAGAAACATGAGAAGGCCTGTTGAACCAGGCCAGAGTAAGCACCAGAATACATGGAAGGACCACAGAAAGTTTCGCTCACCTGGAGGCATCCAGCAAAGGGTGGAGGAGGCGACTACTACTTCAAATGTGAGAAGAGCAACACAACACTCCAGGACTGTGAGGAATCAACACAACACGCCATTGGCAAAGTTCACCTTAACCCATCACTAATGGAACACAAACACAAGGAATTCTGTGACGTGCCTGATAAAGATTCAAAACCACTGATCTGAAGAAACTTAATGAGCTCTGAGAAAACACAGAAAGAAAACTCAACAAAATCAGGTAAAAAAGTGAGCAATTTAACCATGAGATATAAATCACTAAAAGGAACCTACAGAAATACCCACACTGAAATAGTCAATGAAAGGAATGAAGCATGTGATAGAGTGCATTGCCAGCAGAACAGAGCAGGCAGAAGAAAGAATCTGTGAGTTAGAGGACAAACACTTTGAAATAAGCCAGTCAGAGAATAAAAATGAGTGAAGAAAGCCTATGTGACCTATGGAATGCCATCAAAAGAAGCAATATCGGACTCATGGGGATCCAGAGGAGAAGAGGGTAGAAAGAGTATTTAAAAAAATGATGGAAATCATTTTCCACTCCCTGAAGTTCCCACACCCGGGAGAACCCTGGACGTCCAAAGTGATTAAGCTAATAGATCACCTTCTTATTTTGGTCAAAAACCATCCTCTTCAAGATGCTTTATAGTGACATTGTCAACAATCAAAGAGGAAGAGAGAATCCCACATGCATCAAGAGAAATAAAAGATGGAAACTTACAAGGGAACTCTATCAGGCTTCAGCAGGTTTCTCAGGAGAAACCTTACGGGCCAGGGAGGAGTGGGACAATGTACTGAAAGTGTCGAAAGAAAAAACCTGACAACCAGAACACCCTTCTGGAAAACTTGTCCATCAGGAAATAAGGAGAAATAAGGACGTCCCCAAACAAGCAAAAGCTGGGAGATTTCATCCCCACTAGACTTACTTCCCTTACAAGAAATGCTGAAAGAAATTCTTGAAGCTGAATTACAACGCTCTCTAGGATCATTAAAAGATATGAATACAAACAACACACTGACAAAGGAAAGGTAGATCCATAATCCTGTTGGGGAAAGCTCTATTTTCGTAATGGAATGCTGTATTAACCCCTTAACTGTATGTTAAAGACTAAAGGAAAGGATTAAAAATTAATAACTATAGCTACTATATTGGGCAACGAATACTCAATCAGTAGGTAATTTGTGCCGAAGAAACCGTAAAGCGCGGGAAGCAGGAAAAGGTTAGATTTCTTGTATGTGAACGAACTTAAGTTACTATCAACGTAAAATGTACCGTTACACCCGTGAGCTGTTGTATGTAAGCCTCATGGTCACCACAAAGCCACGGCCCATACTAGTTCACAAAAGAGAATCAGAGCACATCACCTTGGAAAATCACCAACCGAAAAAGAAGGCAACAAGAGAAAAATAAGAACACTGGAACTACAAAACAGCCAGAAGCAATTAATTAGATGGCATCACTAACTTTCTACACATCAACAGTAACTCCACGTACATGGACTGAATTTTCCAATCAGAAGTTAAAATGGCAGAATGGATTACAAAAATAGGACCCCAAAGTATGCCACCTACAAGAGACGCCCTTCAACTTAGGGATTTGGGTGCAAAGTGAAGGGATGCAGAGAGATTCTGTGTAGCAGAAGCCAAAAGGAACAAGAGGTAGCTCTATTTATTTCAGCCAGTATAGACTAAGTGAAAAATGGTTCAAAGAGACAAAGGTCATCTTCATACAGAGGTAAAGGAGTCAACTCTTTGAGAAAACACAACAATGGGAAATATATATGCACCCGGGATCAAACTGGACTACCTAAGTATGCTAAGAAAAATAGTGACAGATCTGAGGGTGTCCAGAGACAACAATTCAATAGGAGTAGGGACTTCAGTACCCACTTCTAGCAATGGATAAATCATGCAGGGGTAAAATTAGCAAGCAAAGATCGGACACGGACAGTACTCAGACCAAATGGACCTAACAGAGACCTATATTTTATATATACGTGTGTGTGTGTGTGTGTGTTTGTGTATATGTATATATTTTATACATATATATGTGTGTATATATATATACATAAAGTCTTCCATGAAATACATATATATTTTGCATTATACTCTAGGAGACAGAAATATATTTCTTATAATAAATATTGTATATGTTATATACATTAATGGATTCCACCCATAGCTGGACATTACACCTTCCTTTCAAATACACGAGAAATATTCTACACTATGATATGATAGGCCACAAAACAAGTTTCAGCAAAGTTAAACAGACTGAAATACCAAGGACCTTTCTGATGATGAAAAATCTCAACAAATTAGGTATATAAGGAACATACCTCAACATAAAAAGGCCACATACGGAAAGCTCGCAGATAACATCATAGCTAATGGGAAAAGTTGGAAAGCTTTTCTACCACAATAAGGAAAAGACAAGGGTGCCAATTCTCACCACCCTGGCCAAAAAAGTTCTGAGAATCCCAGCTAGAGCAATCAGACAAGTAAAATAAATAAAGAGCATCTATGTTAAGGAAAGCATTAAAATGGTCTTTATTTGCAGGTGACATGGTCTAATATATAGAAAACCCTACTAACTCAACCAAGAATTGGTAGAACTAATCAATAAATTAAGTAAAATTGCAGAATACAGAATCAAGTCCAGACAAGAGTTGTGTTACTGTACGATAGGAAGGAAATACCTAAAACAGAAGTGTAGGGTGTGAGACCAGTTGTGCAGTGGTTAAGTTCACACGTTCCACTCCCATGGCCCATGGTTCGCAGGTTTGGATCCCACGCACAGATCTAGCACTGCTTGTGAAGCCACCGTGTGGAGGCATCCCACATAAAACAGAGGATGACTGGTACAGATGTTACCTCAGTGTTAATCTTCCTCAGTCAAAAAGAGGAAGATTGGCAACGGATGGTAGATCAGGGGCAATCCTCCTCACACAAAAAAGGGAAGTATAGGAAACAATCTAATTTGCAATTAGCATCAAAGAGAGTAGAAACCTTACAAATAAGTTTAATCAACTAAGGTAAAGATATGTACACTGAAAACTACAAGACTTTTATGAAATAAATTGAAAATGACACAATGGAAAGATACCCCACGATCCCGAACTGAAACCATTATATCACTAAAATGTCCACACTGCCTAAGCCATCTACCCATTCCATGTAAAGCCCATCATGATTCTAGTGGTCTATCTCCGAGAAACAGAAGGAACAATCCCACAAGTTCTACAGAGCCAAAAAGGACCCAGAAAAAGAAAAGTAATTATGAGAATAAAGAATAAGGCTACAAGCATCACACATCCTGATTTCAAAGTATACTACAAAGCTATAGTAATAAAGACAGTACGCTGCTGGCATAAAAATGGACACACGGACGGATGGAGCAGAATGGAGAACAGCGAAATAAACCCTCACATGGAGGGTCAATCAATATTTGATAAGGGTGCTAAGAATAACCAATGAGGAAAGACAGTCTCTCATAAATGGTCTTGGGAAAATAGAATAACCAAAATAAAAAGAATGATATCTTTTTCATTGGAACCCCATCTTACACCACTCACAAAAACAAACTCAAAATGGATTAAGGACATAAATGTAAGAACTGAAAATGTACAATTCCTACATGAAACTGCATGGAAGACGCTCCTAGCCTTGGGCTTGGCAACAACTGTTTTTTTTTGTTTTTTTTTTTGAGGAAGATTAGCCCTGAGCTAACTACTGCCAGTCCTCCTCTTTTTGCTGAGGAAGCCTGGCTCTGAGCTAACATCCGTGCCCATCTTCCTCTATTTTATATGGGACGCCTATCACAGCATGGCTGCCAAGCAGAGCCATGTCTGCACCCGGGATCCGAACCAGCGAGCTCCGGGCCGCCAAGAAGCGGAACGTGCGAACCCAACCACTGCGCCACTGGGCCGGCCCCTTCGCAACAACTGTTTTTGACATTACATCAGAAGCACAGGGAATGAAGTAAACAATGAACAGGTGGGGCCACATCAAACTAAAGAGCTTCTACACAAGAACAAAAAAATCAACAAAATGAAGAGTAAACTATGAAACAGGTAAAATATCTGCATACATCTAGTAAAGGGTTAATACCCAAAATATATAATGAACTCATACAACATAAGAGGAAAAAACTTAGAATTCAATTTAAAAGTGGGTTGAGGAACTGAACATGTCTTTTCCCAAAGAAGATATCCAAACGGCCAAGAAGAACACAAAAAGATGCTCAACATCACTCATCATCAGGGAATTCCAAATCAAAGCCACAGTCAGATATCAACTGTTGCCACCAAATGGCTACCATCAAAAAGATAACATGAGATAAGAAGTGGGTGAGGCTCTGGGGAGAAAAGGGAACCCTTGTCTACTGGTGGTGGGAGTACAAACTGGTACATCAGTAAGGAAAATAGTACAGAGTTTCCTCAAATCATTAAAAAGAGAAACACTATAAGATCCAGCAATCTCACATCTGGGTGTATATTAAAAAGGAATGAAAACAGCATCTTGAAGAGACATCTGCAGAATTATTCACAATAGCCAAGATACAGAAATAATCTAAGTGTCCTTCAAGGGGCGAATGAATAAAGATGATGTATATACATGCAATGGAATATTTGTTGGCCTTAACAAAGATGGGAATCCTGTCATTTGTGACAACATGTGTGAAACTTGAGGGCATTCCCCTAAGTTAGCTAATTCACACTGAGAAAGACACTTCTGTATGAGATCCCTTACATGTGGAATGTAAAAAAGCCAACTCACAGAAACAGAGAGTAGAGTGCTAATTACCAGGGGATGGGGGAGATTGGAAGGTGTTGGTCAAAGGGTACAACCTTTTAGTTATGAGATAAATAAGTTCTTGGGATCTAATTCACAGCATTGTGACTACACGTTCCTGTGCCATGTAATGACATGACTGCCAACAAGCGACTGCTAATACAACAGCGATCCCATATGATTAGTATCAAATAGCCTCTTTTTAGTAGCAGACCATACCATCTAGGGTTGTGTAAGTACCCTCTATGGTGTTTGCACAATCATGAAATAACTCATGGACACATTTCTCAGAGCATATCCCTGTTGTTAAACGAGGCATGACTGTAGTTAACAATATTGCCTGGATACTTGAAAGTTGCTAAGCGCTAGATATTAAAGGTCTCCCCACAGAAAAAGAAATAATTATGTGACATGATGGACGTGTGAACTGATACAACAATGGCAACTCTACTGCAATAATGAGTGTACCGGATGAACTTGCTGTACACCTTAAACTTAGATAATCTCATAAGTCAAACATATCTCAACAAAAATACCAAAAACCTGGTGCTGAAGAATACACTGTCAGAGCTGAAAAATTTGAGAGCTTCAACGGCTGACTCACTCAAGCAGAAGAAACAATCTGTGACTCAAATACAGGTCATTTGAAATTACCCAGCCACAAGAGGAAGACAGGAAAGAAACAGTAAAGGGTGAAGAATGCCTTCCTGAATTATGAGAAACCCCCAAGTAAACAAAATTTGCATCATGGAGTTGCAGAAGAAGAGAGAAAGGGGAAGGAAGCCTACTTAAAGAAACAAAGACTGGAAACTTCCCAAACCTTCAGAAAGACATGGGTATCCATGGACGTGAAGCTCAAAGGACTTCAAACTATATCAGGCCAAAGAAGATTACTTTGAGACACATTATAAGCAAAGGACCACAATTCAAAGACAAAGAGAAAGGGATGTGGTGAGTGTCAGGGAGATGGGAGAGTAGGGGATACATGGCTTCATCTTCTGATAAAACATAATAATTGGACAGCTATGCACAAAAGAAAATACCTGGAAGGACTCAAGTGTCCAATAACACCATACAGACACAAAGAACAACAAGGAAGGGAAAATAATTGCACAGATAGGATCACTGGAGATATGAGCTTAGCTGTGATGTTGAGCTGTGGCAGGAGCAAAGAAGCAGGGTGGGGTCTATCTGTCAGACACAGGGCAATGGCATCACGTCCTGCAGTGGCCTGCTCTGCAGAGTTCCCCAGCAGCCTTTGCGGCTGAGGACTTCAACGCCCCACATGATACAGACATGCTCCCAGGCACTTCCACAGTGGAGTGCCTTGCAGTGTTCATAGTGCAGACCTCAATGGCCTGTGTCACAGAGGATACTGGTGGCCTTGGTCTCTGAGGGAAACAACAGCCACTGTCATTACACACCCTCTGGAGAGGGAGATGCACATGCACCCCCGCCAGAAGGGTCCGCTTGTACATGCTGCTGCCCCTCCCGAACCACGCAAACCCAATCTCAAAAGGCCTGGATGCTCCATGTGCACCCACACATAAGACCGTGGCTCCACAGCACTCATTCAGTGTCTGCATACCACGTTTTGCCTCTGTGGCTGTCACGTATGGAAACCAGCTCCAGACACTCGCCACTTGCCTCCAGCTGCTCTGTGTGCACTCATGACTTGGGCACTGGAGCAACCACTGACATAGGCTAGTCTGGGTGCCGGAGCCCACAGTTCCTATCTCTATGCACCTGAATGCACATCAGAGCCAGACCCGTGGACAGTGGCACAATTGTATCTCAGACACTGTGGCCACAACCATTGCATGACAAGAGAGGGCCCTGGACCGGGGAGCTACTGTGGCTCTCCAAGGGGGCCCAAGCACCAGTCTGTGTCACTGCTAGTACTACCGAGTAAACTTCCACAAGAACGGACCCACAAGCCTGACATGAAGCCCAGAGGGATCCCCCCACAATGATTAACCCATAGGAGAAAAGGAGGTCAGGATGTCCTGTGCATCCTTCACTGTGGAAGAACCCAACAGCCCCTGACACCTCTGGGAAGTTGGGGACCTCTGCAATCGTCGCCCACGCTGACTGTGGCTGACAGACTGCACAAACACCAGGATGCCAGGCTCTCCCAGACACAGAACCACCACACCACACCCAGCCAATGCCCTCATACCCACTTGCAGATAAAGGTCTTGCCTTATAATATCAGACTAGAATTCTGGCAGGGTTAACCAGTCCATCTAACACGCAGATATTAATGACATGCTGCCAGAAACAGGAAAAATCAAGGACATATGACACCACCAAGGAACACAAAAATTTCCAAACCAACCACAAAGAAGTGCAGATCTATGAGTTGGCGCACAAAAATTCACAGTGATAATTTAGACAGGTCAACAATGTACAAGAGAACACAGCTAGTCAATGTAACAAAATCAGCTAGGCATTATATGGGAAAATATCATCTACAGAGAGAAGTGATAATAAAGAACCAGCAAACTCTGGAATTAAACAATGCAATGAATGAACTGTAATACACAGCGTCAATGGCAGACTTGATTAAGCAGAACAGAGATATGTAACTAGAAGACAGGTCACGTGGAATTATCTGGCCACAATGGAAAAGAAAAGGATAAGAGGGAAGAAAACCCACATCCATTATGGGACACCGTCAGTTGAGTCAATAGTTACGTTATGGAAGTCTCAGAAGGAGATGTGAGAGAGAAATAACCAGTGAAAATACCCCAAAGCTGGAGAAAGGTATGGACACTCAGGACAATGAACTGTATAGGTCCTCATACAAAATCAACACAAAAATAAATTCAGAAAGACATATTATGATCAATTTGTCAAAATTCAAATACAGAGAATTTCTAAAGCAACAGAGAAAATACGTTCATCTCATACAACAAAATCCCCCTAAGGTCACGAGAAGATTTGTCATCGCAAACCTTACAGGCAAGAAGGGAGTAGGCTGACACGTTCAACGTGCTGAGAGAAAAACACTGCCAGACTGATGCTGGCATCATGGTGGCATAAGGAATCATCATTTTTGCACACCACCACCAAAACCTATTTGGCATCCATCCACAAACAAAAGTGCCTTTTTGGGAGCTGTGGAATGCAGCTGTGCCAAAGGACCCGAGGAGTTCTGCCCACCCTGCATCAGGTAATAGCTGGCAGCCTTCAGTCCAGCTGTGGACCTTGAAGACACTCAGGAACCAGCTCCAGATCCCTGCAACCATGGTGTGGGACCACCTGGAGAACACTGACTTAGACAATCACGCACGGACGTGAGAGCATTTTTGAAGGACACGTTTCGAGAAGAGAAATCCAGCACTACATTAAAGCAAGAAAATATGAATCTGGATGCGGTGGAGTCGGTAAGAAGAATAGTGGGTCCTTACCCATGTCACCCCAGCCCTATGCTGGCAGAGCTTGGTTCCGAGCTCTTCCTCGGCCTGTAATAGGTCCCACTGGGGAAAGGATGAGTGAGTGAGTGACCGATTCCCCTCTCCAGCTGTGAAGACACTGCCAAAGAGACTCACTTCTCTCTCACCGCAGAGTGCTCAGAGTAGTAAATGGGGAGACCCATGACTGAGGAGTGGGAAGAGGCTGGCAAAGTGGCACACAGCAGTTTCACAGGATACTAAATGGATTTGGATCCTACTAACTGTATGGCAGACTTCATCAAGAAGGCCAACCACAGGCTGCTGGAAAACCAACCCATGGATTCCCCCAACCAGCCCCTGGGTATCCCCCAAGCTGCACATGCCTCACCTGCCACTCTTCCTCTCTGCAGTCAGCTGCCTGTATGCACTTCAAAGGCAGCAGCCAGAGTAGTCTTTGGAAGATGGCTAGTCAGCATGTGCAGAAAACAGGCTGGATCTGTGGGCCAGGGAGAGACCACAAACTTGAGCTGTGGGGCCCCTTTGGGAAAACAAAAGAGAAGCTGTCAGCACATGCCTTGCTGTGTTGCAGGATCCAGAGAAGGCATACGGGTTCAGCAATTTGTTCAAAAGAGGGAGATGACGCGCGGACCCGGTGTATCCAAAGAAAGTCTGAGGAACCTGAGGGATCTCTCACAGGGACAACCAAGTTGGTCATCCCCAGAAAGCAGTTAGGGAAGACTAAAGGAAATGATTGATACCTCAAATGCAAAGACAGCAAAGCAAACTCCAAGGAATGTGAAGAATCAGGGAAACCCGACATCAACAAAAGACCACAATGACTGTCCAGTAACTGCGCACAAAGAGACGGAATTCTGCAATTTACCTGACGAAGCATTCAAAACAGCAGTCTTGAGGACCTCCATGAACTAGAAGAACACCCAGAAAATTCATGTCAAACAGGACAAACTACTCAAACACAACGACAGAATTAAAAGTAGGAAGAAGTTTAAAAAAGAAACAATCAGAAACTCTAGAGCTGAAGAATTCAAAGGCTGAATTAAAAAGTTCTTAACCGGCACCACCAGCACACCTACAGAGGAAAAAAGAATCAATGACCTCTAAGAAAAGACTTTAAAAGTATCCAGTTAGAGGAGAAAACAGCAAGACAATGAATCAGAAACAGGGAAGATATCCTGTGTGATCTATGCGTGACATCGAAAGGACTGTTATGCAAATCAGCGGAGTTCCAGAAGGAGGCTAAAAGGATAAGGAGGCAGAAAACACGATTAAGAAATAATACCTGGTAACCTTCCCAAACTGGGAGACTTGGCACCAAAAAATCAACTTAAATCCATCTTCTCCGCGACGCGTAATTCACACTGTCAAAAAAAAAATGAGAGTACCTTAAAGCAGCATCAAAGCGTGTAACCTACAGGAAAACACACTAGGCTATCAGCGGTTTTCTCAGAAGAAAGCTTACAGCCAGGAGAGAGTAAGATGATACAACCAAAGTGCTGAAAGAAAAAAATGCGCCAACCAAGAATACTTTACCCTGCAAAGGCGGCCTTCAGAAATGAAGGAGAGAGCAAAGAATTGTCCAAACAAACAAAAACTGAGGGAATTCATCACCATTCGATCTGCCTTACAAGAAATGCTAAACAGAGTTTTCCGATGTGAAATGGAAGGATGTTAATGAGCATCATAGAAACGGAGAAACATGTATAGCACATTGACAAAGGAAAGTATATGGTCAAATTCAGAATACTGGAATATTGGTGGTGTGTTAATCACTTAGTGTAGAACTAAAACATTAAAGGACAAGAGCCTTAAAACTAACAACTTTAGCTAGAACAATCTGTTAGTAGATACACTACATCAGAAGATGCAAATTGTGACATCCAAACAATAAAAGAGGGAAGAGTAAGAGGGTAGAAATTTTGGGATGTGAATGTTAAGCTGCCGTCAGTGTAACATAGACAGTTATGTCTGTAGGTGATTTACATAAGCCTCATGATGATCACAAAGAAAAAACTTACACTGATTCACAAATGATAAGAGAGGCAGTTTTAGGAGGGAAGTTTAAAGCTAGAAAGATCTACAATAAGAAAGTGGGAGTGACAGCAGTAAAACAGTTGCATAAATTTCTAGTGGCTGTTTACCTCCAGAAGCATCAATCTGAACAACTATGCACACAGAAAATACTTTCACAAGAGCAGGGACTCCAGCACCTGGGTGAAGCAGAGAAATACGAAGATGCATTTTAGGAGGGTAGAAAAGAATGGACTCAACCTAGCCCTACCACCCCTCCCCTACACCCAGGTAGCCCAGCACAGAGAGAGAAACCCCATCTTACGGGAAAAGGAGAGTGAAGTCAGCCTCCATTTCACAGTGAACTGCAGATCCAGCCTACTCCAGCATCAGGCCAAACCCCATGGCCCTAGGTGGCTCCCTCTAAGTACCCACAGACCCACGCCCTGAGCTTAAGCAGGCACCTGCTTATTCAGGCAGACCAAGCTTGCTTTCATGGCCCCAGGCAGCTGCCAGGGACCCAGCCCAACCGTGTACCTACACCAGCCACCATGAACCCAAACATCAGGCCCCTCTGAGTAGTCTGGGATACCTGGTAGGCCCCTGTGTATGCAGGATCCAGACCTGCCCATTGCAAACCCAGATCCCAGGACCTTCACCACAGACTCAAGCATCAGGCCCACCCCAGCGAACCAGGCTCCATGGTCAACCCCATGGACCAAGCACCAGGCTGGTACCAGGGTACCCAAACACCAGGCCTGTCCATCTGCTGACCCAGTGACGTGCAACAACCTGCAGCAGATACACAAAAGATTAAAAAAAGGCAGTTGAAGCATACCAATACTAAAAATCTTCAGTTCACAAAGGAAAACATTAAGAGAGGAAAGGAGGAATAAAGGGGAAAAAAGGACCTAGAAAACAGCCAGAAAACAATTAAGAGAATGGCAACCGAAAGTTTACACCTACTAATAATTACTGCATGAAACTGGATTAACTGTCTAAAGAAGAGACACCCAGTGGCTATGCCAATTAAAAATGAGTATCAGGTATTTACCGCCTACACAAGAATCACTTCAGCTTTAAGGACACAAATAGGCTCAGACTGAAGGGATGGAAGACGATGTTCCATGCAACTGGAAACCAAAAGACTGCAGGAGTAGCTGTACTTAGATCAGAGAAAACAAACCTTAAGGCAAAAATGTAAAAACAGACAAAGAAGGTCATTATATTATGACACAGGGTGAATTATTCAAGAAGATTTATCAATGATAAACATGTATGCACCCAACATTGGAGGACCTAAGTACATTACGCAAATACTAAACAAGCCAAGGGAGAAACAGATGGGAATAAGATAATAGTAACTAGCGGAGTTCAGTAACCTGTCTTCACCAATGGATAGATCACCCAGATGGAGAGGAATAGCAAAAGCGGCAGGTGAACTATATGCTAGGCCCAAGGTACCTACTAGGCACACACACAACATCCAAACAAACAGCAGCAGAATACACTCTCTTCTCCAGAGCACACAGAACTTTTGGCAAGAGAGACCACATGTTAGGTCACAAATGAGCATTTGCCAACGTACGAAGATGTAAATTATACCCACTTCTTCCAAATCGAAATAGTAAGACACAGGAAATTAATATCCGGAGGGAAACTAGAAAATTCACAAATAGGTGGGAATTAAACAACAAAATGCTGAACAAGCAAAGGCTCAAAGAAGAATTCAAAGGGAAATTTAAAAAAATCTTGAAAGAAACAATATTGGAAACACAACACACCAAAACTTGATGCAGCCAAAGGATTTCTAAGAGAACAGCTTACAGACATAATTGCCTGAATTTGGAGAAAAGAAAGATCACAAATAAACCATCAAACTGTACATCCCAAGTAAGTAGAAAAGAACAAACTAACTCCCACATCAGCAGAAGGCGGGAGATGATAAAGATCAGAACAGAAAGAACTGAAACAGACAAGGGAAAAGCTCAGAGAAATTAAGAGCAGGTTTTTAACAAGAAGAAAATTGACAAACCTTTAGCTACGTCAATTAAGAAAAGAACGAGAGAGAAACTCAGATAAATGGACTAAAATTGGAGGAAAAGATATTACAACTGATACCACAGTAATGTAACGGAGCATGAGGAGCTATTCTAAACACTTATAGAGCAAAAAGTTAGATAATCAAAATAAATGGATAAATTCCCAGAAAGATACACATACAGAATCACAAAGAAGGATAAAATGGAACAGATCAATAATGAGGAAAGAGTTTTAACTAGCAGTCCAATCTCTTCCCCCACCCAAAAGATTGAGATCGCATGGTTTCCCTGATGAAGTCTACAACAATTAAAGAAAAATTAATGCCAATCCTTCCCAAAACTCCAAAAAAACTGAACAGGGAACTATCTCCTTCTCTTTTCACGATGCCAGTATCACCCTGAGAGCAAAGCCAGTAACAGTTACAGACCAATATCCCTGATGAATGGAGATGCAAAAAAATAATAAAATACTCAATAAAATACTAGCAGACTGAATTTGCCAGCACATTAACAAGGGCATACACCACAACCAAGGGCCATCAAGCCTTGGGATGCAAGAATGCCTCAACACATAGAAATCAATTATGTGAAACGTTACATTAATAAATCAAAAAGAATAACCATATTATGACAATTGCAGCAGTAAAGGTTTGAGATAAATACTCTTGACAATTTGTATATTGTTAAAACACACACCAACATTATAAGCCAGTGAATGATACAGCCACAGGTAACATCAGACTCAATGGGGAAAGGTTGAAAGCTTTCCCACCAAGATCAGGTACAAGACAAGTTTGCAAACTCTCATGATTTCTGGTCAACATACGACTGGCTACAGTTAGGGAGGAAAAAGACATAAATGGGATCCAAATCAGAAAGAAAGAGGTCAAACTGTCTCAGTTAACAAATGACTTTATATATATATATATATATGTAAAACACTGACAGATCTACCAAAAAACTGAAAGAGCTAATGAATGATTGCATGAATGTGTCAGGATATAAAATCAACATACAAGAACTAGCTGCATTTTGCATACACAAACAACAACGTATCTAAACAAGAAATTAAGAAACCAACTCTATCAACAACATTGAAATTTATAAAATACTTACGAATGCATTTGACCAAGGAGGTATGATGAAAAGACACTGAAGAAAGAAATGTTGACACAGAACTAAATGGAAGGTCATACCATTTTCATAGACAAACGGAATCAATATGGTTAAAATTTCCTTCATGCACCAAAGCCAGCTCCAGATCCAACACAATTCCCATCAAACATTCCAATGGAAATTTCCAGAGGAACAGAAAAAACATTACAAAATTTTTATGCACCACAAAAGAACCTGAGAAGTTAGATAATCCTGCAAAGAAAGAATAAATCCCAAAACCTCAGGCTCCTTGATTCCAAACTGTATTATAAGCTATCACAATCAAAACAGTTTGGTTCTGACAGAGAAACAGACACAATGACCGATGAAACAGATCTCTGAGCCCAGAAACAAACACATGCACATAAGTACATAAAGGGGCCACTAATACTCCTTCAGGGAAGTATGGTCTTGTATGGAAATGGTAATGGGAAAACTAAATATTCATGCGAGGAAGAGGGAAACTAACCTGTATCTGACAAACTGACAACAAATGCCTCAAAATGGATTAACGACTTGAATAAGAGACCTGAAACCATAAAACACCAAGGGAAAACACAGAGAAATAGGTCTTTACCATCAGGCTTGGCAATGCTTCTTGGATATGACACGGAAAACACAAGCAACATGAGCAAAAATAAACATGAAACAAAAGAACTTCTGCATCGCAAAGGAAACGCTCAAAAAAGTAAAAGGCGACCAATGGAATAGGAGAAATTACCAGAAAACTATTCATCTTATATGCTGTTAATATCCAAAATATGTAAGAAAATTGAATCTCTCTACAGCAAGAAAACAAACAATCTGATTTAAAAATAGGAGGAGAATCTGAATACATATTTTTCCAAAGAAGAAACTGAAATGGCCAACAGGTACAAGAAAGCATGCTCAACATCACTCATCATCAGGGAAACGCAACTTAAAACTACAAATAGATATCACCTCATACCTGTTAGAATGGCTATTATTCAAAGGACAAGAGACGACAAGTGTTGGTAAGGATGTGGAGAAAAGGGAACCCTTGTGCACTATTGATGGGAAGTTAAATTTGTACAGTCACTTTGGAAAACATAATAGATGTTAGTCAAAAAAATTACAAATACCACTATCATCTGACTCTACTCCCACTTCTGGATAAATATCTAAAGGAAATAAAATCAGTATGTCAAAGATATGCGAATACCCACGTGAGGACAGGATGTTTCACAAAAACCCAGCCATGGAAACAATCGAAGCATCCTTTGACGGAGGAATGGATAGAGGCAAATTCGGTAGATGGACACAATGGAATATTTTTCAGTAATATAGCAGAAGCAATCCTGACTTTAATGACAACGCAAATGAACGTTGAGGGCATTACGCTAAGTGAAACAGGTCAAACTGAGAAGGATGGATACTGTATGTTCTGAAGTAGATATGAACTCTAAAATAGCAAAAGTATAGAAACAGAGAGTGGAATGATTTTTGCCAGGGACTGGAGGATCAGAGAAATGGGACAATGTGGGTCAACAGGTACAAATTTTCCAGTTATTACCTAAAGGAAAAACTTCTAGGGATCCAAAGTATAGCATTGTGACTATAATGACCAATAGTGTATTATATACTTGAAAGTGGTCAAGAGAGTAGATCTCAAATCTTATCACCAAAAATTAAGATGGCGGTGGCTGGCCTGGTGGCATAGCACTTAAGTTCCCAGGTTCTGCTTTGGTGGCCCAGGGCTCACCGGCTTGGATCCTGGGAGTGGAACTACGCACTGCTTATCAAGCCATACTGTGGCAGGAATCCCACACATAAAGGAGAGGAAGATGGACATGGATGTTAACTCGGGCCAATCTTCCTCTGCAAAGAGGAGGATTGCCGGCAGATGTTAGCTCAGGCCTAATGTTCCTGAAAAAATAAAATAAGTAAAATGGTAATTATCTGAGGGGATCCATGTGTTAACTAACACTAACGGTGGTAAACATATTGCAATATACAGATGCATCAAATCATTATGTTGTACACTCTAAACTTACCTATGTTTCATATAAAAAATATCTGAATAAAGCTGTGAAAACAGGAAGAATGATCTCAAATTAACAACCAAACTTCACACTGCTACAAACAGAAAGACAAAAGAAGAAACTAAATTCAAGTTAGAAAGAAGAAAATAAGACAGATTAGAGCAGAAATAAAGGAAAAAGTGGCCAGAAAACAATGAAAGTTCAGCGAAACTAAGAGTTGGTGTTTTGAAAAGATATGCAAATTGGCAAGTCTTTAGCTAGACAAACTACAAAGAAAAAAGTCTCAAAATAAAACACGAACAAGATGGTCTAAGACAGTGACATACCCCTCTCCTTCCACAGTGACACCAAATCTGCAGCCATGCATGGAACAATTCCCTCTGAAAGAAATCCAGAAACAAGATGAGCGACTCCTAAAGTCAGGAAATGAGAAAACATCCTCATTGACATAGGTAAGAAAGTTGAGACACATTTCACCATACACCTCACCTCCAGCAGAGCAACATACAACTGGAAGAAAACTTCCAATGCCTGGCTTCTTCCTGAGGAGTGAAGAGTGTGGCACCAACATCTAGTGCCCTGCCTTTTAAGGGATTCCATTTCAAGGATGGGCCCCAAAGCACCTAGCTCAGAAAACCATAGGGCCTCTTGGTCATGAAACCCATGAGACTATAGCAAACAAAGAAAGAGTTCTTAATACCCTCAGGAGGACTCACGGAGGCTATGCTCCCCGGGCCACACGTCAGAGGCAGCAGACACAAATACCCTCCGCCCACTCTTTCCTGAAAAGATCTATTTGCATACATTAAAAGCTGCCACCTGAGGGTCAGGCTTCTAATTCAGCTCACATCTAGGGGTAGCTCCTGGCTACGCAGAGAGCAGGAAAGCCAACAGACACCATCTCCACCTTCGCCCTAGAATCCACACAGGTCACCAAGGTCTCCCTGGAAGGAGCCTGTACAATCATCTTGTGCCATGGTCTTGCAGATGCCACGCAGGGGTTGTGCTCCTGACTGCCTGGCTCTGTTGGCCAGTGGGGCTTGAGTTAGCCATTCCCACAGGACTGTAACAAAGAAACAATTTTAAACCAGTCATGCCCCATGGCTCATGCACAGGGAGCAGACAAAATGGCCATCTCCTAGTCTGTGCATGAGTGATGTCTGATTGTGTACATCAAAACATGCCATCTGAGGGTCCAGCTTGCAAACAGACTGTCTCTAGATCCTCCCTTTGGGAACAATCAGAGATCTTGGCACTCCCTCAACTACTGGGATCGACAAAGCAGAAAGCGGTGGCTTGCACAATTAAAAGGTCTGAGAGACTACCAAGAGCTAGGGCAGGGTTGAACAATAAGGTCCATCTGCTACACAAGATGACTCCTTCAAGATGGGGAGGCACTGCTTTACTTAATGCACAGAAACCAAAAGAGAGAGTCAAGGAGAGTGAAGAAGAAGATAAGGATGTTCCAAATGAAAGAACAAGACAAACTCCAGAAACAGAGCTTAACAGAAGAGAGAAACTGATTTGCCTTATAAAGAGTCTCAGAGAATGGTCATAAAGATGCTGCCTGAGGTCAGGAGAACAATGCACAAACAAAGTGAGAATTTTAAACAACAAATACAAAATGTAGAAGTAACAAATGAATTGCAGAGCTGAAGAAGAAAGTAACTGAACTGGAAATTTCAATACAGGAGTTCAGTATAGACTAGACCTAGCAGAGGAAAGGGTCAGTGCACTGAAAGGCAGGGTAGTGGAATTCATCCAGTCAGACAAGCAAAAGGAACAAAAAGAGTGAAGATAGCTTCAGGGATTTCTCAGACACATTATATGAACCAACATTTGCATTACAGTATCCCAGAATAAACTGAGAAAAAAAACAAATAAATCTTCCTCAAAGAAATAATATCTGAAATCTTCCCTAACCCGGGTGGGCCGGGGGGAAGGAAATCCAGATCCAGTAATCCCACAAAGTTCCAAAGAGGATGAACCAGAGAGGCCCAAACTGAGAGGTGTGGTAACTAACTTGTAAAAACAAGTTCAAGAGAAGAAGAGCATCTTAAAAGCAGCAAAAGAAAAACAACTTGTTACATACTATCAGCAGACTCTACCAGAGCTTTAGAGAATTAACACCAGTCGCCAAACTCTTCCAAAATCCAGAAGAGGAGGAAACACTTCCAAACCCATTTTACAAGGCCGCATTATGCTGATATCAACACCAGGCAAGGTCACTGCAGAAAATAAAATTACAGAAAAACACTCCTGGTCAACATGGCTGCAAAAATCCTCAGCAATATATCAGCATTCCCCATTTAACAATACATTAAATGAAACACTTTTTACATGTACTGTGATCAAGTGGATCTATTCCGGGATAGCAAGGATGGCTCAACATCTGCCTGTCAACCAATGTGATACACTACATTAACAAAACCGATGATACAACTATATCATCATCTCAATAGATTCAGAACCTCATTTGACAAAATTCAACATCCATTCATTTCAAAATCTCTCAAAAAACTGGGTTTAGAAGGACTGTCCCTCCACAGAATAAAGACCACATGAGGCAAGCCATGGCTAACATCATACTCAGTCACGAAAGGTGAAAGCTTTGCTCTACGTTGAGGAATAACGCAAGAGTGTCCACGCTGACCACTCCTATTAAACACAGTACTGAAAGTCCTAGGCTCAGCAATTAGGCAGGAAAAAGACATAAAAGGTTTCCAAATCAGAAAGAAGTTAAATTACCTCTAACCATGCTGTGATGATGTCACACGTAGAAAGTTCTAAATACACCACCGAAAAACTGTTAGAACTAATCAAGGAATGCACCGAAGTCTCAGGATATAAAATCAACTTAAAAATTAGTTGTGTTTCTAAACCCTAAAAAGAAATAATCTGAAAAAGAAATTTGGGAAACAACCCAGTTTACATTTTATCATATAAAATAAAACATTTAAGAAAAAAATTTAACCAATGAGGTGAAAGATCTTGATATTGCAAACTATAAGACACTGATGAAGGAAATGGAAAAAGACACAAATAAATAAATGGATATTCTGTGCTCATGGTTTGCAAGAACTAATATGGTTAAAATATCTGAACTACCCAAAGCACGCTACAGAGTCAATGCAATCTCTCTGAAACTTCCAGACATTTTTCAGAGAGCGAGAAGAAAGAATTCTAAAAACTGTACAGAGCCAAAAAAGACCCTAAGTAGCTAAAGTAATTCAGAGAATAAAGAACAAAGCTGGAGGCATCACACTTTCTTACTTCAAAGTATATTACAAAACAAATTACAAATTACATATTACAAAGGATAGTAATCAAAAAAGTCCTGTGTTAGCATAAAGACAGACACAGAGACTGGTAGAATGGAATAGAGAGCCCAGAATTAAACCCACACATATATGGTCCACTAGTATCTGACAGAGGAGTGAACAATACTCGATGGGATAGGATAGTCTCTTCATTTAAATGGCATTGGGAAACCCAGATATATACATGTCAAACAATGAACTGCACTCCTCCATCTTCAGTCCTTTAATCCATTTACTTTCAAAGTGTAAAACAAATACTCATGGATAAGGATGAACAGGTAGAGTTCAGAGGATTTTGGTGGTAAGGAAAATGTTCTTAATTATGAAATAGGATAGAGACATGTCATTATACCTTGGTCTAAACTCACAGGACAGATAACACCAACAGTAACTCAAATATAGCAACGGCCTCTGGATGATTATGATGTATCAATGTAGAGTGACGAACTCTCACAATGTACCACTCTGGTAAAAGCCTTGTGTAAAAGGACAGGAGGTATGTGAACGCTTGTGTACTTTCCCCTCAAATTTGCTGAGCCACAACTGCTCTAAAAATTAATATCTTTTTCTCTTTTTTTGTATGGAAAAATTCACCCGGAGCTAATATCCAATGCCATTTCCTCTTCTGGTTCCCTTCCCAAAGCCCCCAGTGCATGCACATACATCGTAGTTATAAATCACCCTAGCTCTTCCATGTGAGCTGCTGCTGTGGCATGGCAACTGACCGACAGGTGGAGTGGTTCTGCGACTGGGAAATAAACCCGGCCTGCTGAAGCAGTGAGTGCCAAACTTTAACTTTAACTAGGCCATGAGCACTGGCTCTCAAAATTAATTCATGATAACAAATAAAATGTTTAAAGAATACCATTTTTGTGCCTTACACTTTGCTGGTTTTGGGTAGAAGCACAACCAGTGTCAAATACAGACCTTACAGAATAATAGGTATGGTACACACAGAGTTTAGGCCAAACACCATAAATTCACAATGCAAAAAGTGTTATTAAGACAGACTACAAGATGCTGCACTGTGGAACCAGATTTAGGTGTGGTTGCAACTTTACATAAAACCACAAGACGATTTTTAAGAATGTTGTGATAGGAAGATAGGGGAATAGGAAGCTCCAGGGCCTCATCCGCCACAGAGAAGCCAAGTTGGCGACAGATCAGCCACTATGCTGTTTTGAGACGCCGAGAGACATGTAGTGAAGTAAGAGACCAGGCCAACATAAAACCACAAGGAGATTCCTGCAAAAAGTGCACAAAAATTCGTGGGGTACCTCTTCTCTTCCACACACGTCATGGAATGACCAGGAGGAAAACAATCATAGTGTGACACTTCCCTCAGGGCAGAAACAGAAACAGTGGACGGTGTATGTAATATGAATGCTTCTCTGGGGATACCCAAGGGATATGGTTCTGTCTTGCCTGACTGAAGTGCTGCCATGAGTGCAGCATGGACTGGAAGCTGCTGGGAGCAGGGGTAGGCACTACAGCACATTAGAGCTGCAGTTCTGAAGTATACACCAGAGAGAGCAGAAGATTGCAAACTTTGGAGAAGAAGCAGGGGAAAGCGGCTCATGAATCTTGAAATAGAGAAGAGCAAACACACAACCACATAGAGGATACATCCCCAGAAAGGTCTGCAAACTCACAGAACCACTACCAGGGCAGATGGGTGAATGTCTTCCCCTACACAAGGTGCATCTGTAAAGATTACAAGAGCACCAGCTCTCAAATGTCCAAGACTCAACAAAGGCCCACGAGGCACACAAAGGAACAACATAAAACTCTAGAAACTGTCCCTAAATAAATGCAGACTTCTGGACTGCCTGACAAGAAACTTCAAAGAAGTGTTATAAAGATGTTCACTGAGAGAACTCAGACAACTAAACGAAATAAGAAAAATGATGAACAAAATGAAAACATGTACACGTGGATAGAACCTATGAAAGAGAATCACAAAGAAATTCTGGGCCTGAAAAACATAGTAAGTAGTCTAACAAGAGAACTAGAGGGTACAACTGTGGTTTAATATTTCAAAACAAATGAGTGAGAATCAAATCACATCGCTACAAAAAATCAGCAAACGCAAAAGAACATGATAAGTAAAAGGAAGCACAGAAAAGCTACAATACATACAGAAAACAACTCAGAAAATGGCAATGAGTCTTCTCTATCAGTATTACTTTAAATGTAAATGGGTTAAACTCCCCAACTGAGAGACGGATTGACAGAATGGATAAAAGGATCAAACTACATGCTAAGCAAGAGAGGCACTGTTAAGGACACTCATGGATTGAAACTGTGGGAAGTAATTTTCCATGCTAGTAACAAGCAAAGACAGCAGCTGTGGTTATAACTATTTACTTGTCTCAGGCAACAGAGACAAATCAAAATCTGTTATAGCAGAGAAAGGAGAACATTAAATAATGATTAAAAGGGAAATTAACCATGAAGACATAGCAATTATAAAGACTTATGCAACAAATACCTCAGGTCCTAAATAGATGAAGCAAACCTTGACGAGAGGGAAGAAGTACACAGCAACACGACAATTATAGGAAACTCCACTGTGACACTTTCAATACCAGATAAAACAACCTGTGACAGAGACTAACTGACCATACTATACCCAGGAACCTCTAAGCCATTTCACAACTAGGTCCAGTCCTTGGACTTTAGGCTCAAGAGACAAACAGTAGCAAGAATTCCTCAAAGTCAGTTTAGTTAGAATTCCTCCACCTTTGAGATCTGATAACCATCAGTCTCTAGCCAAATGGCTCACCCCACAATCCCTTAAGTGATACTTGATCACCCTGGCCTACCTTCAGCAAGAATCTTGTTAGGTCGACGCAGCAAGAATCCATCAGTACTCCTGGTATTTTCGTTGAGCAGTTTCTATCCACTGACTCCCTCACTTGACTTAATCCTTGGATAAATCCCTACTTGCTCTTGTATCTGCAATCAAACCTAATTCTATACTCACATCTCTTTTCCTCTATTGCAATATCTCTGAAATAAAACTTGCTTTTACTAGTTTATCTACTATCCAGCTCTCGTTTTCTCTGACACCAGACATCATAATCAGCAATTATGTGACCTGAACAACACTGTACACCAACTGGAGCTAACAGACATACTTGGAACTCTCCATCCCACAAGGGAAAAAATTTTCATTCTTCTCAAAGTGCTTATGACATTCTCCAGTATGGTAACACCACGTGTTAGAAACCAAAATGAAGCTTAACATACCTAAAAGGTTAACAACTACAAAATATCTTTCCCATCACAATGGAATGAGATAAGAAAGCAACAGCAGAATGAAAACTGGAACATCCATAATGTGTAGAAATTAAGCAACACACTCATGGGTCCACCAAGAAGTTGCTGAAACAGGAGAAAATACACTGAGACAACAGAAAACAAGACAATATGCAAAATGTATAGAAAACTACAAAAGCATCCTAAACTGGAGGTTTACCGCTACAAATATACACATTTAAAAAGAACAAAGACCTCATACCAATAACCGAATTTTACCTCTCATGGGTAAAAAGATGAATAAACTAAACCCAAAGCAGGCAGAAGAAGAAAATAATTAAAAATTTAGCATATATAAGCAAAATAGAGAGTAAAATCTTTTTAAACAAATGGAATTAAGACTTGGTCTTTGGAAAAGATGAACAAAATTGTAAAACCCTTTCCTAGACTAATTTAAGAAGATAGAAGATTCAAATAAGTAGAAGCAAAAATGAAAGAGGGCATTGTCCAACTAACAACATCGAACTAAAAATCACTATACAACATTACCATGAGCAACTGTACATCAACAAAGTGGATAACCTAAGTAAACATATTAATTCCTAGAAACACAAATATTACCAAGAAGGAATCAATAAGAATGAAAAATTTTGACCAGATCACTACCTACCTACAGGGAGAGTGAAGCAATAATGACAAACTTCCCAACAAAGAAAACCCCAGAGCCACATGGCTTCATTGGTGAACTCTACCAAACTTTTAACTGAGAACTAAGCTAAGTCCTCAAACTCAACCACAAAATTGGAGGGAAGAGAACACTTCCAGGCTTATCCAGGAGGCCAGCATAACACTGAGATGAAAGTCAGATAAAGACAATACACACAAAGAAAACTACAGCCCGATATCCCTGATGAATACCGATGCAAAAACCCTCAAGAAAGCAACAGCAAACCAAATTCAACAGTACATTATAAGGATCATACACTATGACCAACTGGAATTTATCCCTGAAATGCAACAATAGCGCAACATACAACCATCAATCTATGAAACACAGGACACTGAAAAACAGTCAGCAGATTTTTCAGCATAAATTTGCAGGCTAGAAAGCAGTGGCATGATATATTCAAAGTGCTGAAAGTAAAACCTTCCAACCGAGAACACTATACCCGGAAAAGTGTCATTCAGAATTGGAGAGACAAGGAATTTTCCAGACAACAAAAGCTATAAAGAAGTTCATCGCCAGTATATCAATCTTATCAGGTGTGTTAAAAAAAAATGTAAACCTGAAAATAAATGCACTAATTAGTAGAGGGAAACATCTGAAAGTATAACACTCACTGGTAGAGATAATACATAACAAGCAGTGGGGTAATCACTTAAAAAGCTACCATGAAGCTTAAATGACAGTAGTAGAAAAAATAACTACAATAATTTGCTATGGGATATGCTCGATAAAAAGATAGAGAATGTGGGCCAGCCCCGAGGGCCTATTCTTAAGTTCAGCCCACTCTGCTCCAGCAGCTCGGGCTCAGTTCCTGGATTCAGACCTACAATGCTCTGCTGGTGGCCCACATGTTAAAAGATAAAGGAAGACTGGCACGGATGTGGGCTGGTGGCCCATATAGCAAAAGATAAAGGAAGGATGACACGGATGGCTCAGGGTGAATCTTTCTCAGCAAGGAAGAGTGAAAGCAAAGCAAAGGAAAAAATATGTACAACGTAACATCAAAATCAGGAACATAGGAAGGGTAAACATTTAGACATTTGGGATGCAAAAGTTTTATAGCTAGTTATCAATTAAAATCAGTTCTTATAAGTTGTTATATGTCAGCTTTATGGCAACCAAAAAGCAAAAGTATATAGTACAAACAGAAGGGTAAAGAGAATAGAACCTACAGACACCAGTAAATAAAATCACTAAACCACAATGAAAGAGAGCAAGAGAACAGAGGAAAAGATGAGAGGAACTACAAACCAACCATGAATAATGAACAAATGGCAGTAAGTGCATGCCTAACAATAAGTAGTTTCCATGTAAATGGGCTAAATGCTCCAATCAAAACTTACAGAGTGACCGAATGGATTAAAAAGAACAAGACACATTTGTCGCCTGCTACTAGAGATTCACTTCATATACTCACACGCACACAGAGTGAAAGTAAAGGGATCAAAAAATGATGTTTCGTGCAAATGGAAACCTGAGGAAACCTGGGGTAGCAATGCTTACATGAAACAAAAGAGACTTTAAAACAAAGACTGTAGAAGGAGACAAAGAACACCAGGACATAAAGATAAAGGGGCCGATTCAATAAGAAGACATATTTCTAAATATTATGCACCAAACAAAGGAACGCCTAAATATATAAAGCAAATATTAACAGACCTAAACAGAGAAATAGCAAGACAATGATGATAGGGGACTTAATACCCCACTTTCATCAACCCCTTGATTATCCAGACTGAAAATCAGTAAGAAAACATCGACCCTACATGACATATTACCCCAGAGGGACTTTACAGATAGATACAGAATACTCACTCCATCCAAAGGTAACAGAAGACACGTCTTTTTCAAGTACACAGGAACATTCTGCTGGAAAGGTCATATGTTAGCACATAAAACAAGTCAATAAATTTAAGAGACTGAAATCATATCAGGCATCTCTTCATAGAAGGGTACAAAACTAGAAATCAATTATAAGAAGAAAACTAGAAAATTCACAAATATGTGAATACTAAAAAACATGTTTATGAACAATTGGTCAAAAAAGAAGCCAAAACAGATATCAAAAAATGCCGTGCAAATGAAAATGGAGAAAGAACATACCAGAACTCACAGGACAGAGCAAAAGCAGTTCTAAGAGGGAATGTATAGCAATAAATGCCTACCTCAAAAAACAAGAAAAAATCTCAAATGCTGACAACTTAAGTTTATGTCAAAGAACTTAACAACGGAAGAACAAATGAAGCCAAAACTTAATAGAAGGAATAAACAAAGATCAGAATGAAAATAATTGGCATAAAAATAATAAGACTATACAAAAGATCAATAAAACTAGGAGCCGCTTCTTTGGGAAAACATTGGCACAACTTTCGGTACATTAACAATGAAATAAAGAGATGGCAGGAATAAATAAAATCAAATGAAAGAGCAAGCCTTATAGCTCATACCACAAAAATACACAGAATTGTAAGAGACTACTATGAACTATAACGCACCTACAAATTTGACAACTTAGAAGAACGGGATAAATTCCTACAGACAATCTACCAAGACTGAATCATAAAGGAACAGAAGATCTGAACACACCAATTACAGCATCAAGTTGGCATCACCAATCAAAAATCTCCCAACAAAGAAAAACCCAGGACAAAGAAGACTTCATGCGTGAATTCTACCAAATATTTAAAGAAGAATTAAAACCAATACTTCTCAAACTTACCCACAAATTAGCAGGTGAGAGAACACTTTCATCTCATTTTATGAGGTCGGTATTATCCTGATTTACAAAACCAGATAATGGCACCTCAAGATAAGAAAATTACATGCCAACATTCCTGATAAACCTAGATGCAAAATCCTTAACAAAATACTGACAAACTGCATTTAACAATACATTAAAAGGATCACACACCATGATCAAAGGGGTTTTACTCCATGGGTGCAAACGGGTTTCAACATCAAACTATTAATCAATGTGATACATCAAATGAACAAAATGAACGATAAAAAACATATGATCATCTCAATAGACGCAAAAAAAAAAAAAACACTTGACAATCTTAACATTTATTTATGATAAAAACTCTCAACACATTGGGTACAGAGGAATCATGTCTCAACATTTAGGCCATATGTGAGAAGATGATAGCTAACATCATACGGAACAGAGAAAAGCTAAAAGCTTTTCTTCTAAGATCCAGAACAAGACAAGGATTCCCACACATGCTTTTATTGAACACAGTATCGGATCTCCAGGCCAGATCATTGAGGCAAGTGAAATAAATAAATGGTACCCAAACCAGAAAAGAAGTCGTAAAAGTGTCACTCTCTGCAGCTGACAAAAAATGTATACAGAAAACTCTGAAGACTCCATCAAAAACTATGATACTAAAAAACAAATTCAGTAAAGCTGAAGGATACACAATCATCGTATAACATTCTGGTGCATAGCTGTGCACCAAGAAAAAACGAGAAAAAGAAAATAAGAAAACAATTCCATTTATAATTGCATCAAAAAGAATGGAATACCTAAAAATAAATTTAACCAAAGAGGTAAAAGACCTGTACACTGAAAACTGGAAGACACTGTTGAAAGAAATTATAGAGGACACAAACACATGGAGAGAGAGTCTATGCTCATAGATTGAAAGAATTAACACCATTAAAATGTTCATACTACCCACAGCCACCCACTACCTACAGGTTCAATGCAATCCCAACATAATCTAATGAGATTTTTTCACAGAAATGAATAAACCATCCTAAAATTTTTCTGGAACCACAAAAAAACCCGAAGAACTTAAAGCAAATTTGAAAAAGAAGAATAAAATGGGAGACATCACCCTTCCTAATTTCAAATGATATTACAAAGCTATAATAGTCAAAGCAGTATGCTTTTGGCATTAAAAGAGACACATACATCTATGCAACAGAACAGCAAGCCCAGAAAAAAAATACATGAATACTTTATTAACTTATGACAACAGAGGTAAGAACATACAAGAGAGAAATGACAGTCACTTAAATAAATGGTGTTGAGAAAAGCACACAGCTAATTGCAACATAATGAAACTGGACCACTGCCGGACACCATACACAAAAATCAACTCAAAATAGATTAAAGACTTGAATCTAAGACCTGATACAATAAAATTCCTAGAATAACACACAGCTGGTAAGCGCCAAGACATTGATTCTAACATTAGGATTTGACATCAGAAGCCAAGGCAACAAAATAAAAAATAAACAAGTGGGGCTACATCAAACGAAAAACTTCTGCATTGCAAAGGAGGTCATCAACAAAACAAAAAGTAACCTACTGATTGACTGAAAATATTTGCAAATCATATATCTGGTTAAGAGGTTACTATTCAGATCTTGATATTCAATATTAAAAGAATTCATACAACTCAACAGCAAAATATTCTGATTAAAACATGGGTAGGGGATTTAAATAAACATTTTTGTAACGATGACATACAGATGGCCAACAGGTACATGAAAAGGTGTGCGACATCAGTAATCATCAGTGAAAGGCAAATCAAAACTACTATGAGAAATATCCTCACAAATGTTAGAACAGCTATTATCAAAATTACAAGATATGACAAGCATTGGTGAGGACATGGGGAAAAGGCAACCTTTGTGTGCTGTTGGTGGGAATTTGAGTTGGTACAGCCACCTTAAAAACACTATGGGGAAGCCTCAAAAAATTAAAACTAGAATTACTATGTGATCCAACAATTCCACTTGTGGGCAATTATCTCAAGAAAACACAAAATCTCATAAAGATATATGCACCTCCGTGTTCACTGCAGCATTATTTACAATAGCCAAGATAAAGAAATAATCTCAGTGTTCACTGATGGGTAATAGATAAAAAAGATTTGGTACATATATAGAAGGAATTATTATTCAGCAAAAAAAGAAGCAAATCTTGCCATTCTTAATAGCATAGATTGACTTTGAGGGCATTATACAAGTGAAATCGGCCGGACTGAGAAAAGCAAATAGTACATGATCTCACTTATGTGTGAAATCTAAAAAAAGAAAAAGTACGTGGATACAGACAACAGATTGGTGGTAGCCGGAGCCAAAAGATGGAGGGTGGTCAAACTGGATGAAAGGGGTCAAAAGGGAGACTGTCGGTTATAAAATAAATAAGTCACAGGAATGTAACGTACAGCACAGTACTAGAGTTAACAATACTCGATTGTCTATTTTAAAGTTACGAAAAGTATAAAGCCCCAAAGTTCTTAATAAAAGGAAAAAAATTCATAGTTATGTATAGTGATACATTAAATATTAACCAGATTTATGGTGTTCACAATTTCAAACATTATACAAATATTGAAACATCATGTTGTACACCTGAATGTGTACTTGTAAGTCAAAAATGAAAAAGAGATGACATTTTAAAATTATATTCAAGAATAGTGAGATCAAGAATATTCAGATCCAGCCAAAATGGACTTCAAGTCAAATGCTGTACCAAGACACAAGAAAGACATTATATAATGGAAAGGAGTCAATAAATTGACAAGCTATCACATGTAAATATATATGCACACCACATCAGGACACCTATGTTAAGTAAATACTTACAGAAGCGAACGGAGAAATAGACAATGCAGAATAACAGCAAGTGGATGACTACAATATCTCACCTTCACTAACAGACTACAGATTAATCAGACAGAAAACAATAAGGAACCTTTGGACTTGATCTATTCTTTACCAAACAGACCTAACAGACCTATGCAGAGCATTTCTTCGAACATCATCAGAATACACCTTCTTCTGCAGGGTACATGGAACATTAACCAGGATGGATCATATGTTAGGTCACAAAACAAGGCTCTATAAACGTATAATACTGAAATCATACCAAATTCTTTTCCAAAGGCAATGGCATGAAACACGAAATCAGTAACAGGAGTAAAGCTGGAAAATTCAGAAAGATAGAGAAGTTAATAACACAGTCCTGAAAAATCAAGGGGTCAAAGCAGAAATGAAAAACAAAACTGAAAAAAATACCAGGAAACAAAAGACAGTGGAAATATATAGTATCAAAATGTTAAAGAGATGCAGCAAAAGCAGTGGTAAGAGAGAAGTTTAACAATAAATCCTTACACTGAAGAAACAAAGAGCTCAAATAAGCAAAGTAACACCTCAGTGAACTACTACAAAAGGAGAACTAAGCCCAGAGTTAAAAGAAGGAGTGAGATATTGAAGATCTTTGCAGAAACAAATGAAATAGAGAATTGGGGGGGAAAAAAGAGAAAATTAAGAATCTAAGAGCTAAATTTTTGAAAATATTTACAAAATTAACGATCCTTTAGCTAGACATATGGAAAAAAAGAGAGAGAGGATGAACAAGATATATATTAAAGAGGCGACATTACAATGGACACCAAGCAAATACAAAGAATCCTAAGAGACCACTAAAACAACTATACTCCAGTAAATTGGACAAAACTAGAAGAAATGGGCAAATTGCTAGAAACAAACAACCAACCAAGACTAAATCTGGATGAACTAGAATAACTGAACAGACCAAATAATATTAACTTATTATTAGCACAGACTAAATCTGTAAACCAAAGCATCCCAAAAGAGAAAAGCCCAAGACCATATGGCCTCACTGGTAAATGCCACCACATATTAAAAGAAGTACTAACGTCAATATTTCTCAACCTCTTCCAAAAAACTGAAGAGGAGGAAACACTCCCAGTCTTATTTTAGGTGTCTGCATTACCATAATACCAAAGCCAGAAAAGGACAACTACAAGAAAAGAAAACTGCAGGACAGTATCCTTGATGTCTACGTGCAAAAATTCTCAACTAAATGTGAGAAAAGTGAATTCAACAGCACATAAAAAGAATTATACAGCATGATCAAGGGGCATGTCCAAGGAATGCAAGAATGGTTCACCATAAAGACATCAATAATTCATACACAATGTTAATAGAATGATAGACCAAAATTAGACGATCATCTCAATAGAAGCAGGGAAAGCAACTTACAAAATTGAACATCGTTTCATTTTTAAAACTCTCACCACAATGGCTATAGAAAGAACATACCTCAACATAATGATGGCTGAAGATGACAATCCCACAACTAACACCCAATTTCATGGTTGAAAGCATTTACAACATGATCAAAAACAACACAAAGGTGCATATATTCACCAGTCCTTTCAACACAGTACTAGAAGTCTCAGCAATCACGGAAGAAAAAAAAATAAAAGTACTCAGAATCAGACACGAAGAGTAAAGTTGCCTTTTTTTGTAGATGACATGATCTTACACGTAGAAAATGCTCAAGTCTCCAACAAAAAATTACTGGGACTGATCAACAAGTTCAGTAAAGTTGCAGGATACAAAATCAACATATTAAAAGTCAATTGAATTTCTACACACTAACAAAAAACTATCTGAGAAAGAAATAAAAGAATAAAGAAAACACTCTGAGATGGATCAGAGAAGAAAAGACAAGAAAAATCGCTGTACCTGATGGAGAACAGAGCGAGAAGAAGACAGTTTATCTTAAGAAATAATAACACGAGAACTTCCTAAACCTGAGGAAGGAAATGGACACAAGTCCACGAAGCAAATAGGACATGCTATCATCTCAACGTAAAAAGATCTTCTTGGAGACATATTACATTGAAACTGTCAAAAACGAATGAAAAAGAATCTTAAAGGCAGCTTGGGGAAAAGGAAAGTAACTTACAAAAGCACTCCCATTAGGCTAGCAGTGGACTTCTCACCAGAAACTCCACAGGCCAGGAGAGAGGGGAATGACATTCAAAGGGTTGAAAGACAAAAGCTGCCAGCCAAGTATGCTTCATGTGGCACAGTTATCCTTTAGATATGTAGGAGAAATAAGAGCTTTCCCAGAAAAACAAAAGCCGGGGGGGGGGGGGGGTCACCATTGCTAGTCCTGCCCTGCAAGGAATGCTGAAAGGAGCTGCCAAGTTGAAAAGAAAAGATGCTCATCAGCGGCACGAACACATATGAACGAACGTAATACTCTGGTAAACATGAAGATTAGGCAGTTAGAATTGGAAAACTGTAACTCTGTGTTAGAACGGTGTTAATGTCTTAATCAGAGTAAAAAGGTTAAAGGAAAGAGCATGAAAAGTACTATTGCTAATATAACCTGTTAAATTCACAGCAGAAAACTAGGTAAATTTTTATTAATTGAGTTCATGATAGTTTACATCAATGTGAGATTTCAGTTGTACATTATTTCTTGTCTGTCACCACACAGTGCTCCCCTTCACTCCCTGTGCCGACGCCCCATACCCTTTCCCCTGGTAACCACTGAACTGTTTTCTTTGTCCATATGTTTGTTCATATTCCACATGGGAGTGAAATCATCTGGTGTTTGTCTTTCTCAGTCTGGCTTATTTTGTTTAGCATAATTCCTTCCAGGTCCATTCATGTTGCTGCAAACGGGATGACTTTGCCTTTTTTATGGCTGAGTAGTATCCCATTGTGTGTGTGTATGCGTATACATCTTCTTTATCCACACCACATCTTCCTTATCCAATCATTAGTCTATGGACACGTGGATTGTTTCCATGATTTGGCTATTGTGAAGAGCGCTACACTGAACACAGGGGTGCATATGTCACTTTGGGTGGTTGATTTAAAGTTGTCTGGGTAGATACCAAGTAGTGGGATAGCTGGGTCATGTGGTAGTTTTTAGTTTTTTGAGGAATCTCCATACAGTTTTCCACAGTGGCTGTAACCAATTTGCATTCCCACCAGCAGTGTATGATGGTTCCCTTTTCTCCACACCCTCTCCACCATTTGTTATTTTTAGTCTTGGTGATTATAGCCATCTTAACAGGAGTAAGGTGGTATCTTAGTGTAGTTTTGATATGCATCTCCCTGATGACTACTGACGTTGAACATCGTTTCATGCTTTTATCTGTCATCTGCATATCTTCTTTGGAAAATGTCTGTTCACATCATCTGCCCATTTTTTGATTTGGCTGTTTGTTTTTTTATTCTTCAGTTATGTGAGTTCCTTATATATTATGGAGATTAACCCCTTGTCAGATACACGATTTGCAAACATTTTCTCCCAGCTGGAGGGCTGTCTCATTGTTTTGATCCCAGTTTCTTTCGCCTTGCAGAAGCTCTTTAGTCTGGTGAAGTCCCACTCATGTATTTTTTCTATTGTTTCCCTTGTTAGAGAAGACACTGTATTTGAAAAGATCCTTTTAAGTTCAATGTCAAAGAGGGTACTACCTATATTAACTTCCAGGAGTTTTATGGTTTCAGGACTTATCTTCAAGTCTTTGATCCATTTTGATTGTGTGTGTGTGTGTGTGTGTGTGTGTGTGTGTGTGTGTGTGTGTATGGCATGAGATAATGCTCTACTTTCATTCTTTTGCCTGGGGCTGTCCAGTTTTCCCAACACCATTTATTGAACAGACTGTCTTTTCTCCATGGTATATTCTTGGCACCTTTGTCGAAGATTAGCTGTCTGTATACATGTGGTTTTATTTCTGGGCTTTCAGTTCTGTTCCATTGATCTGTGTGCCTGTTTTTGTACCAGCACCGTCCTGTTTTGATCACTATGGGTTTGTAGTACATTTTGAAGACAGGGATTGTGATGCCTCCAGCTTTCTTCATCTATCTCAGTATTGCTTTAGTCAATTCAAGGTCTTTGGTTGCCCCAAATGAATTTTAGGGTTCTTTGTTCTATTCCCGTAAAGACTGTCATTGGGATTCTGATAGGCATTGCATTGAATCTGTAGATTGCTTTGGGTAATATGGACATTTTAACTATGTTTATTCTTCCAATTCATGTGTGTGGAATCTCTTGCCATCTCTTTATGTCATTATCTATTTCTTTCAGTAATGTCTCACAGTTTTCATTGTAAAAGTCCTTCACCTGTTTGGTTACATTTCTTCCTAGGTACTCTATTCTTTTAGTTGTGATTGTAAATGGAATTGTATTCTTGAGTTCACTTTCTGTAAATTTGTTACTGGAGGATACAAAAGCAACTGATTTTCATAACTTGATTTCGTACCCTGCAACTTTACTGTACTTCTTAATTATTTCTAATAGATTTCTGGCAGATTCTTTAGGGTTTTCTACATATAAGATCAGGTTATCTGCAAACAGAGATAGTTTAACTTCTTCACTCCTTATCTGGGTTTCTTTCATTCTTTTCTCTTGCCTAATTGCTCTGGTCAAAACCTCCAGCACTGTGTTGAATAAGTGTGGTGATAGTGGGCATCCTTGCCTCGTTCCCGTTCTCGGAAGGATGGCGCTCAATTTTTGCCCAATTGAGTATGATGTTGGCTGTGGGTCTGTCTCACATATGGCCTAAAACAGGTTGAGGGAATTTCCTTCTATCCCCATTTTGTTAAGAGTTTTTATCATAAATGGCTGTTGGATCTTGTCAAATGCTTTCTCTGCATCTATTGAGATAATCACGTGGTTTTTCTTCCTCAGTTTGTTGATGTGGTGTATCACATTGATTGATTTGCAGATGTTGAACCATCCCTGTGTCCCTGGTATAAATCCCACTTGATCATGAAATATGATCCTTTTGATGCATTGCTGTATTTGGGTTGCCAATATTTTCTTGAGGATTTTTGCATCCATGTTCATCAGTGATATTGGCCTGTAGTTTTCCTGTTTTGTGTTGTCCTTGTCAGGCTTTGGTATCAGAGTGATATGTTGGCCTCGTAAAAGGTGTTAGGAAGTGTTCCATCTTCCCTAAATTTTTGGAATAGGTTGAGAAGGATAGGTATTAAATCCTCTCTGAATGTTTGGTCAAATTCCCCAGGGAAGCCATCTGGTCCTGGGCTTTTATTCTTTGGGACACTTTTGATTACTGGTTCAATCTCTTTCCTTGTGATTGGGCTATGTAGATTATCTGTCTCTTCTTGATTCAGCTTTGGGAGGTTGTAAGAATCTAAGACTTTATCCATTTCCTCTGAGTATCCATTCTGTTGGCATATAGTTTTTTGTAGGATTCTCTTATACTCTGTCGTGTTTCTGAGGTATCCATTGTTATTTCTCCTCTTTCCTTTCTGATTTTGTTTATCTGAGCTTTCTCTCCTTTTTTCTTTCTACTCTGGCTAGGGGTTTGTCAATTTTATTTATCTTCTCAGAGGACCAGCTCTCTGTTTCACTGAGCCTTTCTACTGCCTTTTTTTGTTTCAATAGCATCTATTTCTGCTCTGATTTTTATCATTTCTCTCCTTCTGCTGACTTTGGGCTTTGCTGGTTCTTCTTGTTCTAATTCAGTTAGGTGTAATTTGAGGTTGCTTACTTGGTATTTTTTTCGTTTGCTAAGCTGAGACTGTATCGTGATGAATTTTGCTCTTAGTATGGGTTTTGCTGCATCCTGTATGAGTTGCTATGGTATGTTTTCATTTTAATTTGTCTCCTGATACTTTCTGATTTCTCCGCTAATTTCTTCAATGATCCATTGCTTGTTCATTAGCATGTTGTTTAGTCTCCACATCTTTGTCCCTTTCTCAGCTTTTTTCTTGTAATTAATTTTTAGCTTTATAGCATTGTGATCAGAACAGTTGCTTGTTATTATTTCAATTTTCTTAAATTTATTGAAGCTAGCCTTGTTTCTCAACATATAGTCTATTCTTGAGAATGTTCCGTGGACACTTGAGAAGAATGTATATTCTGCAGTTTTTGGATGGAGTGCTCTACATATGTCTACTAAGTCCAACTGGTTTAGCTTTTCAGTGAAATCTACTGTCTCCTTGTTGACTTTTTGTCTGTGTGATCTATTCATGGATGTGACAGAAGTGCTGAGGTCAAAAAACCAGGTACAGTCTGAGGTCCATAATGTAAAAGGACAGGATACAGGGGCAGAACCTGTACAGTGAATGAAGATAACTTATCTTCAGCATAAAAAGAACTGTTTTATCTATGAGCTATTTCATGTAGACCTTATGATAACCACCACACAAATAGCTAGAACAGAGTCATGAAGGCTGCATAAAAGGAGACCGAGAGGATCACCAGGTAAAACCATCATATATAGTGGTAGGCACAAACAGAGGCCAAACACAGTGAAGATACAAAACAACTGGAAGTCATAAGGTAAGATGGCAAGAGTAAGTCCTTAGGTAACAATAACCATTTTAAATGTAAACGGATTGATTTGCCAATAAGTAGGCACACAATAGCTGAACAGATAAAAAAAAAAAACAAAACAAGACTCAATGATATGCTGCCAACAGCAGACTCATTAATGCTCTACAGACACACATAGGCTCAAGTTGAAGAGATGGAAGAAGACATTCTGTGCAAGTGGAAAACCAGAGAGCTATACAATTATGTCAGACAAAATAAAGTTCAAGACAAAAATGGTTACAAGAGTCAAAGGTCATTATATAATGATAGACAGATTTCAGTGTAATTTACAATGTCCAAGATATGAAAGCAACCTAACTGTGCACGGACACATAAATGGACAAAGAAGGCACACATACACACAATGGAGTAGGTTTTGTTCTTGTTAGTGCTGTTCAGTTGACGCTGCCTCCTAGTGACCCTGGGTACAGCAGAGCGGAACCCTGCCTGGTCCTTCTGCACCATCCTCTCATTTTCTGGCACTA